>NC_000083.6:85009487-85051987 GCF_000001635.26 Mus musculus
AAAAGGTCTCTTAAGTTGTTTGCTAACATTGTTCTTTTAATTTTATATTTTAGAGCCTGTTCACTCTTACTAATGCAAACAATATTGATTAAGTTCCTGACCAAAACACAAAAATCTGTGAAAGACTCTGATAGGGATCATTAGTCAGGGGTTTGCAGATCCCCAGAAAGTCTTGAAAGTGTTTGCATATGTATACATTCTTTATTAATAAATATGTCTCTGGTTTTTATCAGTTTCTCAAAGGAGCCAGAGTCCCCCTACTCCGCAAGAATAATTGCCTAAAGGATTCTTCCTTATAACGTGTAAAGTACCCCTTCTTAAAGTACCTGGCTCTACAGTGATACCCTCCCTTCTGCTAACATGCTGGTTGCGAGATTGGGCTTAGTCTGATTTATTTTGAGTATAGCGTCAGTACCCACAGCAGTCAGTACCAAAGCTCTGCTTACTGGAGAGATGTATGCAGCTGGCTGGCAGATACAAAGCCCCTTGAGTAGGACAAAGTCTTCATTATTTCTGATCGTCTACATTTCTTTAACCTGAAAGGGTGAATTTGGATGGATGGCTTAATTCATAGTGTTTACCACACAGACCTGAGCACCTAAGTTTGATCTATGGGAAATACATAAAAATAGGGTGGAGATGGGACCCGAGGATCCCTGGAATGTACTAACTAGCCAGTCAGTGGGCTCCACGTTTACAGAAAGATTCACAGCTACAGGGCAGAGTGAGTGAGGAAGACACTAGAATTGACTCTATCTACATGCACGAACAGAGAGGGGGGGGAGGGAGGGGCGGGACGGGGGGGGGGGAGAAGACTCTAAAATAATGAGATAATTGGTAGCAAAGTGATTGCCACACAATCCACAATATCCTTCTAAAAACCCAGGTAGAGTGATGTGTGCTTTTAATCTTAGCACTGGGGAGCTGGAGATGAGTGGGGCTCACTGGCCAGCCAGCCTAGTCTAGCCGTCAGCCTCAGATGCAGGTGACAGTCCTTTCTCAAAGTGACATCATGTGAGCAGTGACACAAGAAGCTGACCTCTCTGACTTGCACGCATCTACAACAACAAAAAGGTTGCTGGGCTGAAGAGAGAGTTCAGCTGTTACAGGTGAGGCAGAAGACTGCTGATTGAGATACAAGTCTGTATTTGTATTTTGTGTATATTGTTATGTGAGGTTTTACTTATTTGTGTAGGTCTGTGCAGGTCTGTGCAGTTATGTATGCATATGTGTACACACTGTAGGTCCACGGATGTTGGTAACTTTGATCGAGTGCTCTCCACCCTTATCTTTTAAGTCTTCCATTGAACCTGAAGCTCATCAGTCTGACTAGACTGGCTGGTCAGGGATTCCGTGTCCTCCCTCCCCGCCTCCTCGTGCGTGTGAGAGAGAGAGAGAGAGACAGACAGACAGACAGAGAGACAGAGAGACAGAGAGGGGGCAGGGGGAGGAAAGAGATAGGGGTGTGGAGGTCAAAGGACAACCTCAGATTGTTCTTGCCTTCCATGTTTGAGACAGGTCTCTGTTTCTTAGCTGTGTGTGCCGGCCTAGATGGTCTGTAAGCGACTAGCCATTCTCCTGTCTTCACCTTCCATCTCCCAGGTGCCTAGGTATTATAGGCTTGTGCTTGTATTGAGGTTCTGGGGATTGAAGTTCAGGGTGACAGGCTCTGTAGCAGGTGCCCTTCCCTAACAGTGAGCCATCTCAGCAGCCTGCTAGTTAATCTTTTAAGGGGCTTCGATTTTGTTGCCCAGTTTGCACCTTACCTGGTTTACTTACTTACCTTCTTATTTTTATTATGAAAAGGATGTTCATATGGGGTGGGTGAGCATGTTCTGGTGTGTACTCACAGAGGCATCTGTCAGGCATCCTGCTGTGTCACTCCAGCTCTATTCCTTAGAAACAGGTTGTCTTAAGGAGTCAGCACCATGCTGGCAGGCAGCAAACCCCAGCTCTCTCCTGACTGCCTATCACAGGCAGCATTGGGCTTAGGCAGGGCCATGGCCATACCCTGCTTTGTGGTACTGGGGTCTGAATTCAGGTCCTCAAGCTTGAACAGCTAATGCTTTCACTCACTGAACTCTCTGCAGTGCCAAGGATGTGTTCTTGTAGTAAAATGTTTGTTTATTAAACTATGTTAGTCTAGATGACATAGACATTAAGGGAAATTCATTTTTGTCTCATCCTGTCTTGAGATTTTTGCATAGAATAAGAGTTTTACAAGAATGTATTTAGTCTTGTTTTGTGTATATAACATTTTGCCTGCTTGTGTAGTAGGTGCACCATGTAGATGTAGTGTCTGAAGGCAAGAAGAAAGCTGGAGCCTCTGAAGCTAGAGCTACAGATGGTTGTGAGCTGCCTTGTGGGTGCTAGAAACTTAACCCCAGTCCTCTTCAGGAATAGCAGTTACTCTCAACTGCAAAGCCATCCCTCCAGATTCCTGTAAACATTTTAAACATTATATATATATTTTTTATATGCACATACACATATAAATGGATACATACATACATACATATAAAAATTTAAATCATGGGTGTTTTGCATATGTGCCTTTGTATCACATGCATACCTGGTATCCGTGGAGGCTTGGGACTGGAGCTTCAGATAGTTGTAAGCCACTATGTTGATCCTAGGAATTGAACCCTGGTTCTTTGGCTTAACAGCCATTTCTCTTTTAACTGCTGAGCTCTCTCTCCAGCCTCTTAAACATCACTGTAAATAAGTGTCTAAATCCATTAGAAATTTCTCATGCAAAACTACTCATGTACCATAATGCATTCAATGGCACATTCAGATTGATGTTGGTGACAGGTGGGCATATTTCTGAACTCTGCTCCTCATTAACACAAAGGACAGAGCTCTTGTTACAGTATTACTCAAGAGGGTGCCTGTAAAGATGAAATGACCCTGTAAAGTTCCTAGCACAGTCCTTGGTTTCCCCTCCTGAGAGTTATGCAGGATATGGATAAGTAGGTGAAAATGTGTGTCCTAGTTAGAAAGGCTGGGAGGCCTGCAAGGTGGAGGTCCTTATTATATATACTAGGTACAGCGTAGGTGATCTGACAAGAAGCACAGAAAGGGCGCCCATGTGTTAAAATGGGCTGCATGGTGCAGGGATTTGTGTGTAAGGCTGTGTGATGGGTACGTGTGAAGGAGCACCTGTGGAAGACTGTCTGGAGTTCAGTTTGTCAGTTTAATTCATCAGTATGCATTGTGAGAGCTTTCTCTGCTAACAAGCTTAAGTAGATGTCATTTTAGAAACCCATGGACTTTCTAGTATTTAGTATTTAAAATATTGTATTTATCTAGAGATGATTTTGTTAAATATTGTATCTTAAGGCAAAAATAATTTTATTTTCAAAAGTTTTTAAATCTCCAAAAGAATCCAGTCTAAGTTTTCGTAGTTTTACATTTGTATCTTTTCTCCTACCAGTTAGAGATGAAGTAACTAACACTGTGATCACTGCTCAACATTCTACCCTTTGCCTCGCTTTAAAACACTAGATCACTTTAGCCAGCAAGTTTTTTGGGTTTGTTTGTTTGTTTGTTTGTTTGTTTTTTCGAGACAGGGTTTCTCTGTGTAGCCCTGGCTGTCCTGGAACTCATTTGTAGACCAGGCTGGCCTCGAACTCAGAAATCCATCTGCCTCTGCCTCTGCCTCTGCCTCTGCCTCCCAAGTGCCGGGATCAAAGGCGTGCGCCACCACTGCCCAGCTTTTCTTGTTTGTTTGTTTTTGTTTTTGTTTGGGCCAACAAGTTTTTTAAAGTAAATTATTTTAGGAAATGTTTGTGTTCATGTTGAATTTTAAAAGCAAAGTAAATTTTAGATTAAATCCCAGATGGTAATTGGAATAAGTCATAAACTGGTTTGTGGTAATTGGCTAAAAAATAATTTGATGTTACTATAAGAAATTTTTTATTAATCTGCACAGGTAAGAACTGATATTTAATGAAAATGTTCTATTAACTATGCTGCTTGTGGTAGAAAAAAAATAGTGCTTTGTGTGATGTGTTGTGAAATCCATGTGATATCCTAGTTTGTCTACTGACACTGGGGTCTTGAATCTTAAAAAAAGGCCTCCGATGAAGCAGAGGAAGGTGGATCACAGGGGAAATTGGTGGAAGCTCTCAGGCAAATGAGAGTTAACCATAGGGGAAACTACCGACAGCTGCTGGAGGAGATGCTGACTAGTTACAGGCTAGCTAAAGTAGAGGGAGAAGAGAGCCCGGCTGACCCAGCGGCTGCAGCTGCTTCTTCGAACAGTGATGGTGGAAACCCAGTGGCAATGCAGGAGAGAGACACTGAGGGTGGTCCTGCTGGCCTAGACAGCCGTAATGAAGATGCAGGGACAAAGAGGAGTGCTGAAAATATATGACCTTTTTTGAGTAATATCTTTGTGATCTTGATTTGACAGTTTTTACTTAGGAAGTATACTGTGTGCTTTTATATAACCATTTTGTTATTTGAATCTTGAAAAACTAGTTTTCTTATATTCCTATAGTCTTGGTTTTTTTAAAGGCCTTTGCATACACCTTTATGATAGTTTAAGATTGACTATTTATAGTACTTTGAATTTAATGAACTTATATGTCATTTCACATTGTATGCAGAAAACAGGTTGTCGTTATTAAACTCAGTAGTTTAATTCTTAGTAGTTAGGGTTAGAGATTACTGGTTGGAAAGACAACTATACATTGTGAGAAGAAACCTTGTTGTGTAGAATTGTTGTGTAGAATTGACACTGCTTATTTTCCATCCTCATACCTTTGCATAGTCAGCTTTGTAATCCATTTGTGTCTACTTACTGTTTTAGTTCTTCCAAGGATGGCTAGAGCTGGCCTATAACTTTCTTTTAGAGTTGATAATCTGTCTGTTTTAATTTGTTTATATTTTACATTTCTGTAGTTTTATTTTTAGAATTTATTGAGATGTGTGGTTATCTTTCCTTTCTCTGTATTCTTTATGAAAATTTTTAAAGAACTCTGTACTTTTCCTACAGCTTTCATTTGTATATTCTGTATAGCCTATTTACACATCACAATGTATGTCTCCCGCGTGCTTAGACTGGAACGATGCGTGTAGTAAATAAAGCCTGTGCTGTGGCCTCGCCTGCGCATTTGTACTCTCTCAGTTTCCACTTATTTCACAGTCAGCTTTGGGGCACTGGAAAACTCAATAAAGGTCATTTATGTCCTGGTAAATTTGGCACACTTTGGCTCAGCTGTTTTTTATCAACAAAAGAGAAAACATTTTAATTAAAAGTATATATTAAAGTCTTGCTTACTCAAAAATAATGTAGTTCTGCTGCTTTTCTGTGGTGCGGAACACTCATCTTTAGACTGCTTGGCACATGGAACTATTTAAGGAAATTCTCCCATGAGCATTGGTTATAAGTATTCATCGGGTGGTAACACGTATAAGAATCCTAAGCTACTTTAAAATAGGTTTTGTGTTTTGGCTTTGGTAAAAATTGATATTTTTAGTGGAGGATGCTGTAAATACCCAGATATTTTAAGCTTTTTTGTTTTTTTGTCTATACATTAACTTGTGCTTATATTTTTATATTCATGTTTCCAGTTGCATAATGTACCATAATTTAAAAGTTTGGGATCTTCAGACATTGTAGCTGATTATTTATTTTGATACATTTTTTCCAAACCAGGATATTTTTAAGTGTTTTTGGGAAAAGAAGGCCATTGGGTGGGAAGGGATGGGAGAAGAAAAATTCCAGTTTGTATGTTATACACGTGTCACACATTATAGAGTGCACACATCGCTCTGTTCAGATGCTTTATTTCAAATGGAAGGAAGGAAGGAAGGAAGGGAAATTGTTCACCTGATGTGTTCTCTTGTGAAATGCAGCCACCCTGGAGGTGGTACTGGTGTAATAACCCTGTTCTTCCTTTCTCTTCCTGTAGGGCGCTGGCGATCTAGAAGACTCATTGGTAGCCTTATAACCTTCTAAAATGCTTTTGATTCTGAAAATTGGGGGAAACTTTTAATCACATTTTCTTCAATACAAGGGGAAATATTCTTGTGAATTCACACTGTTTTGTGATATGAGCAGAAACCATTAGCATTTCCCACCATTGCCTCCCATTTGTGTTCCCCGTACTTACCACTCTTAGCATTGCCTGGACTCTACAGTATTTTTTGCCAACCTCAGGCATCTGGTTACAACTGTATTGAATTTTTGGCCCTAGAAAAACAAAATGGCCTACAAATGAACAAATGTGCCTGGGGTGCGTGGGAATAGCTAGCTATCCTCTGAAGGTGCGTTATGGGTTTGTTTGGGGTTTTTAAAGCAACACAAAACACAGCACAGACGCACGTAAGAGTAAGGACTGAGAAAGGTCCGAGCTTCCCAGCTCACTAAGGCGGGAGGAAGCCTTGTTAGTTCTGTGGCCTGGAGTTTCATGTGAGCAATTTACTATAGGATATGTATTTATTATTAATTGCTATTTAATTTTTTCCAATTTACTTGTATTACCAAATTGGGTTCTCCAATAATGTTGACATTGTAACACTGCCTTGCTTCAAGATCCGGTGTCCGGCAATAGTATAAACCCTTAAACACTGAGCATGTCTGCTGCGTCCTTCAGCTCTCCTAGAAGAGCTTGGAAAACCAAATGAATTAATTTATGGCTATTTATAATTTGCTTTGTCATCTTACTGGCTTTGAATTATTTTAATTGATGAGATTTTTCCTTTATAATGTAAATTGTGATCTTTTTGTTTTACATGTGGGTTTCTATAGTTTTAATTTTTTCAGCTTTTAAGATACAAGTTTTATGTAATTTGATATAATTTTTAACTGTTTATGTTATTTTAAAAGCTCAGAATATCACATCAAAATAGTATAAATACATTTTAAATTATCTATTTTAGATCTAAGGAAATACAGAGATATTTTCATGGGTTCAATAACCTTTCATTTTATAACATTGGGCACGGTACAGAGTGGCTGTCACATAGGTACTTAAATTATTTAGTTCTATTTTTACAATAACTTTGAATTTTTTAAGTTTTGCATGTATTGAATTTAGTGCTGAACATGAAGAGTAAAATATTTATCAAAAAGAAGTTACTGGAGTTTGGAGAAGTAATGAATGTATCCATTTGTACATGGTTCACATGTTGTGGATGCTCTGTAAACATTTTCCCATGTTTTAATTGTTTTTCAGCAGGTTGTGATGCCCTTTTGTGTAGTTAAAACAGGAGTCATTATCTGGTCCCATGTGAAATGGAATTTATGGTATTTTCTGTATCATTTTGCTGAGGCTGTTTCTGGGGAGCCACACATTTGAATGCAGACAGCTTTCCTGATCACTTGATTTCTTGTGCACCTGATTTTTGCTCTAAAAGGAATTACTGCCACAATATATTTTATTTATTCTCTAGATTTTAGTCTTGTAAGTTACAGTGCTTCACATGATGGTGGTAAAGCTACTTGTCCCTTCACTGGGGGTTGGGGGTTGTTAAAAGATGGGGAATGAAGAATGCCACTGGGTCACTGTTAACCTGTCCCCTGGTGAGACTGTACTGATAGTCCCTGTCCGGGATGGTCTTCTGATGTCTCCTACAATGCGGTGAGCAGAACCGACTTGTTACCTGAATAAAGAATCGATTTGAAAACGGTGTGACATATTACTCTTTGGTGTGATTTTCAAGAATAAAGACGCAACATTGGTTGTGGTTGAAACATGTATCATTGGCATACTTGTGGAAACATTGGTACGATCATAGATGAATTCTAGCTCTAAAAGAGGCTGGGTCAGCCGGACCACATAGGACACGACTAGTTAACCTCTCCGCCGCTCTAAAACCTCCTGTTGAGAAAAACGCCTCTTGAGTGGTTAGTGGACGTTGAAGTGGCAATACTGTGTTTATAACCTAGAAAGAGAAACCCACGGTTAATGTTTCTTTGCTCCGGTGACCTTTGCTGTCCAGTTTCTTGTAAAATTTGAACTCAGGACCCATTTTTAATTTTAAATTTTAAATATCCCAAAGAACTTTTTGCTTTTGTGGATTATATTGCTATCTGTATAGGAATTTAAAGCAGGTATTTTTGTCTGTAACTTTAAAACACCACACTAGCAGAAATAACACACTAGTTTATGAAAAATAATTTCTTAAGTATAAACAACAATAACAAACACAAAACATGGCACCGATTTCACTTTCCAGCAGGGGCTGCTTTTGTTTTGTTTTGTTTTGTTTTGAATGCCACATTTGTTTTGCACGCCACCACTTGGTGACCTGTTTGCTGAAGTCGGCCTCACACAGACCTGGTGAGGGAGGAAGATGTTAAGTTTAAAGCCTTTGCTGTGAGAAGACTGCGAGCTGTTCGTGTGGAGCCTTTGGGTTTGTCTTTCATTTTGATCAGATTTCTACCTATGCATGTTGGTCATTTGGAGAATACTAGTCACTGAATTGCATAATTTCTTTCAGTGCTGACATTTGTATTAGGTAATGGTTAAATTTTATTTGTTGATCAAACTGATTTTTAAAATCAGTTGGGAAGCTATCAAGAGATTTTTAAGAATTTTTAGTTTTCTTTTGAAAGATGAAATTTATCATTGGCAACAAAGACTGCCAGTTGTTCTTAAGTGACACGCTCACGTCGTGTATTGTGGAGGAGATGTCTCCTGGACAGTCATTCTTTCACACTAACCACGGTGATCTCATGAGAAGTGGCCAGCTAGTTCAGTCCACAGCTCCAATAATGGTGCCTTAGCGCGGGACTGACCATTCCGCCACACACTTAGAGTAGAAGTTGTTCTGTTCTGAGGTGATTTTGCTGTGTACCTAGATTGACCTCAGATTTAGGGTGTCCCCCTTCACCTCCCGCCCATGCTCCATGGTGGGATTACAGGCGTGCCACTGTAGTGGTCGTTGGGTGGAAAATGCATAATTCTTACTATAAGTAATGCTTGTTTTGTTGTCTTTGTCTTACATGGTTCTCGTTTGGGTTTTGAGACAAGGTGTCTCAGGATAGCCCAGGCTGACTTCAAACCTGTAATCTTTTTGCCTCAGCCTCTGAAGTATTTTGAGATTACAGGCATAAGCTGCCATGCTGTAATTTGAAGCTATGCTAGTTAAAGAGAAGGTTATCTGATAAGGTTTTGGTGGAGGCAGCTAAACAGTGTTCAGTGGAAACTACATTGTAGTTTTTACACAAAGTAGGTGATCTCTAGGTGTGCAGAAAATCCATTGTGAGAAGTGGTCCAGTGTGTAGAGATGGTTAGTATTACAAGTTAAATGCTTCTGTCCCCGTCCTGTCCTGTCCTGTCCTGTCCTGTCCTGTCCTGTCCCATCCTGCCCCCCCATTCAACTCTGGGAGTTTTTCTTTGAGCCCAAAAGCAAGACTGGGTAAGTGCTTTGATTTTTTTTTTTTTTTTTTTTTTTTTTTTTTTTTTTTTTTTTGCTTTTGTTCTGCTGGGAGTTGAACTGGGTTTTTCCTCAATGTAACCAGAAAGAACCGCTTAGTTACTCCTTCAGCCTAGGCTCCGGGTTTGTCCCTCCCCCTTTGATGAGTCATGTCACTGTGACATAGAAATAAAACTCGGCTCTCCCCAGTGTGTGACAGCACCCAGACTAAAGGGTGCCTAGGTGCCATTCTCAACTCCAGAGCACTTCTGCTTTTTCCTATTTGAGTCTCAGGACGGAGCCCTGGCTGGCCTTCAGCTCGGGAACTTGACTTCTGCCTCCTGAAAGTTGGGATTAAAGGAGAATAAGGAACTGTTAACTTTTAGAAGATAGAAATTAGGAAGTCAGTTGGCATCCCAAGTTATGACAGGCTGATGAACCTACATGGTTACTCACAAGAAATGACAGCAGGGAAAAGCTCTTGCCTACATTGTGGGCAGTGTTGCCTGGTATTGTGATCCACTTTACATGAAAGGTGGGAAAAGAGAAGTGGGAGTCTTGAAAGTGAAGATTAAAAGCTGTCACTGCTGGACTTGGCAGCAGGCTCACACTGGTATTCAGCAGGTGGAACCAAAGAGAGTTAGAGCTTTGAGTCCAGCTTGAGCTACATAGTTGAGACTGTTTCAAACACGAACCGATCTCCTTCCCCACAGATCCACCAACCATGTTTTGTTTTGTTTTGTTTGGGTATTATGGGGAGGAAATTGTGTTTCCTGGCCTTACTTAGGCTTAAACTTAACCTGCTCCCATTTCTTCTATATCCCCCTCTTCTGGAAAGTGAATATGAATGATTAAGTCACACCAAAAAACAGGCACACTGCCTAGTTTTGTGACTGTGGCATAGTATTTAGTGCTTTGCCCAGTCAAATACTAGAAATAAGATGACTAGGTCCTTAAGTGTTTGCATCACTGAGTTGGTGGTGCCAAGCATTATGCTAGAGATGCACAGATGGGTACCACGGGCCAGAGTGTCTCCATCCCTCCCTTCCTCGACGGTTGTCAATATTGCCCTTGTGTTTTGCCAGTGAGAAGTGTATTGACTTCTCTGAAGTCAGTTCTCACATCCTTCACACCATTGATCTTTTGAGTCCATCTCTTCCATTTGCCTTTTAACATGGTTGCTAATACCATGGTTAACTCTACTGAGAACATGGTTGCTAATACTGTCCTGTGTGCTCACACTCTCCCAGTCCGTTTTTCATCTCCTGCTAACTTTGCATATTGGGCCTCTCACTATTTAACCTTTTCCTTTATGGAATCACCCACATGTAATCCCTAATGTTTAAGTGTTGGGGTTTTTTTGTTTGTTTGTTTTGTTTTGTTTTTCGAGACAGGGTTTCTCTGTGTAGCCCTGGCTGTCCTGGAACTCACTCTGTAGACCAGGCTGGCCTCGAACTCAGAAATCCGCCTGTCTCTGCCTCCCGAGTCACCACGCCTGGCTTAAGTGTTTTTAATCATTTGGTTGGCTTTCTGTTTTTGAAGCATGGTTTTACTTTGTGTGTTTGAACTCAACTTTGTAGCCCAGCCTGGCCTCAATCTCGTTACAGTTTTAGCTCAGCCTCAAGAGAGCTGGGAGTTGTTGACTGCCCAGCTCTGAGTAGTTTTTTCTGTTTTGGGTTTTTTGGTTTTCTTTTGTTTTTTTGTTTTTTTCCTCTTGCTTACTTTTATCTCTCTAGCTTTCAGAGATACAGTCTGTGATGGGAGTGGCTATACTCACTGTTGACAAGGCTCGAATTGCCCAGTCTCTCCATGCATCACTAGTTCTCTGATGAGTCTTGGATGCCACAGTGGGAAAGTGGGAGAGCCCTCTTAGATTGCAGAAGAAACCTGACAGGAAGATACCCTACTCTTGCCATTTTTAGCGGTTTTTTTCTTTTTCTTTATTTCTCTCCATGTACATCCCTCAATTTTTTAAAATCCATAGTATTAATAATTTTTTTTTCACAGAGCTATTGTATAGACACCATGCCTCTGGTCAAATACTGATGACCCAATTGCATGTGGTCCATTTCTATGACCTACCTATAATCTGTTGCCTTTTGTGTAAACTCTTACAAAGACCACAATGTTGGTTACTGTAGCCTCAGGCGCCCCTTTCTAGACAGCATGCCCTGTCTTCATTTTATTTGAGTTTGGTTCTTTTTAGTGAAAGTGGAATTAAGCTGTACTCTCTTAATAGGTCCATTCTGGACTCTAAAGTGGGTAACTCCTTATGGTAATGACTTTTCTTCGGTGTATATGCTATGTGTGTGTAGGGGGCGGGGGGCTGCATGCCAACAGTAGGCTCTCATTTTACCATGTGTGTCCCAGGGATCAAACTCACGTAGTCAGTCTTAACGGCAAGCTCTTTGACCTGCTGAGCCATCTTGCCAGCCCCTCCATTGTGAACTTTTGAACTATAATTCATTGTACTGCTCACTCAAGTCCGTCTGCCACATGGACCCTTTTCCTTACGCAGGTTCAGCAATACAGGAAAACTCAGTCTTAATAATTATTCAAAGTTTGCATATTTATCATGGTTTCGTATTTTTACTTTTTATTTATCTTTTATTTTTTTAAGTCCCATTTAATATATTGAATTCCTACCCCTTAAAAGTATTCCATCCTAACGTCAGCTGACTGTCTCTAGACTTTTCCTAATTTAAGGCACATGGTACCAAGGAAGAATAACCGTGTAGCATACTCTGTCCCTATTCAGACTTTGAGTAGCTTGATAGAAAGGAGGAAGGGCTGGGCTGAAGCAGTTCTGAATGCTGCGCTTTTCCAAACACATCTAGGGCTGGGGAGCTGAAAGAAACATGTCATTAAATGGCTATGACAAACTGCTTTGTAAGTATTCTGCAGTCTCTGAACTTTGAAGCATCACCTGTCAGTAGCATTGTCACTGCTTTTAGTAAAATTGTCCTAGTGTAGTGGCGCTGTGCCCGCTTAGTCAGTCTTGTTCCTATTTCAGCCCGTCACTGAGTGCTGTATACTGTTTAGACTACGGTCAAGTGCCGTTTAAAATTATTTCTGAACTGATTTAGTAAATAAGTGAAAGTCTAAGCCTTAGAAACCACTTAGAATATATGAAGTGAATTTTAGTAAAGCCTCGTTCCATGGTCGAATTGTCATTTTTCTTTATGATACACAACAAGAGAGTGCGTGCAGTCTCAGCATTGAAGTATGATGTGTACAGCCTGCGGCGGTGCCGCGCAGACTAAGTACAGCAGAAGTACTTGAATGAAAACAAAGTACAGAAACAAAATCAATTAGATGGTTCTGAGTTGTCTTCCAGTGTAGTATACAAGAGTGCCCGTTTTTCCCCGCTTTCTCATTCTGCATATTGCCAGTTTGATGAGTGAATAGCAAATGGTATTAAGTGTTTTAAGTCTCAATTATACGATTATATAATATATGAACTTTTAATCTCATTTATCCAAGTGTATCTTTTATTAAAATTTGCCTATATAGTTTGTTTGTTTGTTTGTTTTTTGGTTTTTCGAGACAGCGTTTCTCTGTGTAGCCCTGGCTGTCCCGGAACTCACTTTGTAGACCAGGCTGGCCTCGAACTCAGAAATCCACCTGCCTCTGCCTCCCAAGTGCTGGGATTAAAGGCGTGTACCACCACGGCCGGCTCCTATATGATATATTAATGTTCGTTTTCTTTACATTTAGGCAGTTAACCTTAGCCTTACCACAGTGCTGAATCATTACCTCCACCTCACTGGTGCTGCTTAGGGCTTGTCGGTGCAAGCTGCTTGCTGAGAGGCAGGGCTAAGGGCAGCTACATGTTCCATTAGGAACAACTGAGTTCCTAAGAGAAGCAGAGTGTTGCAGCATCCTCTAGACCCTACGGCACACTGGTTTTCCTTCTGCTGGAAAGCTTTCCCTGGTGCGGAGGAAGCACTTTGAGCCCTGATGGAGGCAGCACTTGAGAGAGCTCAGAGGCTCAGTGCTGAGCAGACCCTGAAGTTCTATTCAAACTCGAACTGAGTGATGCTTTTTGGTTTTTCTCTGAAGGTTTTAAAGTAGTTTACATAGACTGCAAAGATCTTACGTGTTAAACTTAATGAACTTTAAGGAGTCATTTATATGCAAAAGTTTTAGAATGTTATCATTTTCTTCAACAGTTTTACCAACCTTCAATTGCATACAGTGACAATGTTTTCCTATTATGAGTAAGTAGATGCAATTTTTCCTTTATGACTGCTGTCCTTCTTAGTAAAGACAGGCTCAGACATTTAACTCAGCTGCATGTAAGGATCAGAATAGAATACGGCATCTTCCTATAACTCTTCCTGCATCCCCTGGTTCCAGCCGTTGGCAGAAGCCAGCCTTGTCCCTTTGTTTATATTGACTGTTGCTTTGGTTGTGTTTTAGTCATTCCATGTCACTCTACTGTAATGGTATCATGTCATCTTGAGTATCAGCTTTAGTATACTCTTGTCTGTGCCCCTCGTTTGACTTTTACCCCAAGAAAAAGTAGAGTGTGCGTCCTCCTCAGGGTGAGCTGTGGGTAGTGTGGGCAGTAGTTCCCTGGTTGGTGTGGTTTTCAATGCGTAGAATGCATAGGGATGAGCTCCCTCCCTCTCAGGGAGATGCTGCATCTCTCTAGTTACAGAAGTGTTCACAATTCCCCACCACAGCTTCAGCTTCCTTTAAACGGGTACCTTCTTAAATTCATTCATTCCTTTCGTGTTTCTTAGTGCTGTTCTGAATGAACTATCCCCCTCCCCCCTCCCCAACATAGTCACTTAAAGCAAAAATGGTCTCAATATCTATCGTTTCCACCAGATGGCAGACTTGAGCACGTCTATTTGTAAACCCAGCTGAGAACTCTGGTGACAAAGCAGAGGCCGACCGACCTACCAAGAGCCCGGAAGTACATAGAAGAACAAAAGTTTTGTTTTGTTTTTGTAAACTTGAAAGAAAAAAAAAAAAAACGAGTCGAGCATTCCACCAGTGCAGGATCTGTTCTGCTCTGAGCTTTAATCTTCTAGCCTGTCAGCGGAGGCGGAGGCACGCTCCCACCGTGCTGTGCAAACCTTGCCTTTCCATGTTCACGCAATAAATGCCTTTGGCTCCTTGGTAGCACTGTGGTTTTATTCCAGGGACTCCAGAGGTAAGAGCTTTAGTCTGTCACCACCATTCTGCTGCTCACCCCCACCCCGCCCGCCCGCCCGCGTACCATTCAGACTGGTGGGGCACATCTTGAGGCTGGCTTGGGTTTTTTGTTTGTTTTGTTTCTTTAATCATTCCCAGGACTCTCGTGAGAGGAGATACGAGGTTTGTACATGGAAACAAATCTGTTCTTCAGTAATACAAGTTACTTCCGAGACCTGTATTGAGGAATGCAGGAAATAGAGTTTTGCTCCCTCTGGCAAGTTAGTTGCTGGTAGGTGCACCTGCAAGCGGCCTGAAAAGGTTCTTTGAGCTAATACATCATCTGGAAGACCTTCCTCGAGTTCATTACTGCATCAGGGTCACACCCAGGGCTTTCCACGTGCTGGGCACGCACCCAGCACACCCACACTCCTCGTACTGGCGTCACAACCCCACAGATTAGCCAGTGTGTCTTACAGTTAGGGAATGGGCAACCACGGAACCCCCAGCATCAACACCCCTTTCTCAGAGGTGGAATTCTCAAGATCAGAAGTACAAGGAAGTCTGGCTAGAGAAAGCAGCCGCACATTTGGTGTCTGTACCAAGGTTACTGCTGCTGCTTTAGGGACTTTGGAGCAAACTGTGAGGGTGCCACCTGCCCATCTCTTTTAGGGAAAAAAAAAACCATTGAAAGGTTTCCTGGAGGTTTGGATCTCTGGGTAATTCAGTTCTGAAGTTACTCAGAAAAGCAAACTTTGGTGTGGTGGATTTATTTCTGCACATTTAACCTGCTTGGCTTTGTGCTTTCTGACAGCACTGGAGTGTTTACACCCTTAGCTGGGGTTAAGTGTGCCCAGATTAAAAAATAAGAGAATTAGAGTTGGTTAGAATTAGCTGCTTCAGAATGGAAGAGGTAACTCAAGCCACCACCCAAAGGCTGACGAGTTGGTTACATAAAATAACTTTTGAAAAGGAATTCCTTTGGCAGCAGGGGGGTGGGGGACACTCATGATTGACTAAGGCTATCAAGGCTCACACAACCGTAAAGTTGTGGGTGCCATGTAATGCCTCTTTTTGTATGCAATTTGTCAAAAACTTGAGTCTCAACAAGATGGATGGCAGGTAAAGATGCTTGTTCCTAATCCTGATGGTCGTTTTGGACCCCTGGGACCCACCTGGTAGGAGAGAAATGATTTCCACGGGTTGTCCTCTGACCTCCAGTACACTCTGGGATGCACATGTACGCAAGAATTGCCCGACACATAGTGCAATTCAAACACTGCTTTACTCAACTGGAACACACCTTTAGTCCCCGCACTTGGGAGGCAGAGGCTGACAGATCTATGGGCTCAAGGCCAGCCTGGTCAACAGAGTGAGTTCCTGAATAGGCAAGGCTCCACACAGAAAACCTGTCTACAAACACACACACCACCACCACATGCTCTTCTAGTGGTCCAGGGTTGTATTCCCGGTACCCACATGAAGGCTTACAACCAGCTGTAACTCCAGTCCCAGAGGATTGAATATTTTGAGTGAAAAATTTAACCACTTATCATTTTTCCCTGTATTATCTGCTTATTGCCTTTGTTTCTTTGTCTACCTTTCTGTGTTGATCTGTCAAGCAGATGTCTACACTCTGACATGTCCCATGTCAGAGATGTTACAACACATGTTTTCTAGCTGTGTGTGCTTTGCCCTTTTTATTTATTTTTTAAGATTGACGTACCATGATTTTATGTACATGAGTACTCTGTCTTCAGACACACCAGAAGAGAGCAACTGATCCCATTACAGATGGTTATGAGTCTCCACATGATGACTGGAAACTTAGTCAGGACCTCTGGAAGAACATGGAGTGCTCTGAACCACTGAGCCATCTCTCCAGACCGTCCATCTTATTTCTAAAGCAGAAGAACATACCTGCCCCGCCCCCTCCAGGCCGTAGGACTTACACTTTTCATTGTGTTTAGGAAAGCTTTTCAATTCTAGGACTATTTTTGTGTATTTTTAAAACAAATGTTTTGTTTTTTTTAACTTTTAAAGTCGATGTACATAGTAGTTAGTTTGTTTTAAGGAATAAGATGAGCTTCATAGCTTCAGTATTTTTTCTAAATAGCCAGTGGTCCAACATTACTGCTTCTCTGTACTTTATACTCTCCTTTATATACATATATGCATATATACATACAACCATGATACCAAATATTCCTACCCTTTGTCTCAAGTCAGTGTAGTGTCTGTTTCAAAGTATAGTATGGCTAGCCTCAATTACCCCACAAAATGTCAATGCTCTTGGCACACATTGCCAAATTACTTCGTAGATTTCATTTGTCTAGATAAGTTTCCTTATCTGCAGAATGTGTTGTTAATGTGATTGAGAAACGCTATTTTTTTCTGTGGTATAATAAACCATTCTGTGTGAGATGTCCATTTAAACCATCTCTTCCAAGTTTTCTGCTGACATTTAATGTCTGACCGGGTAGTATGAAGTTCCACGATATGCACATCTGCGTAAGATCTGCCAGCATAAACGTTTCATGTTAAAGGTAAGTGCTTTGGTTGCTTGCTTGTTGCAGACATATCCTACGACTTGTGGTTTGCCCTTAGTGGCTCTGCCTTGGTGTAGTAAACTGAAAAGTGTTACTCTAGTGGGCCAAGCAGTGAGCTCACGATTTGTTTTATTGTTAAAAGTGCCCTCCAGGCCAGAGCCCAGCTACTAGTCCAGTTCCCACACATGCTCAAGGACTGTAGTGTGTGCAACCTCAGCCACAGTGTGGGGAGGGTGAACAGGGATATTTCTATGGTGTGTTTATTATTTGACAGATAACAGTATCGAGACATGAAAAGGAGCTCATTCCATTAGCCACCTCTGAATTCAAGGCCAGCCATGTCTGTCTGCTATAGTGACTTCTGAGCTAGCTAGAGATGCATAGTGAGACTTGGTCAAAACAAACAGCAGCACACAACTGCTTCGTTATAAAAGTTTCATGTATAATTAATGATGAGAAACACCATTGCAGGGTATGAGGGGGGTTGACATGTCATGACTGCATTAAACAAGAACACTAAGTTGCTCTACAGAAAACCCTGTAGTATTGGGCACCCAGACAACAGGAAACAACGGGTGCTGCACCTGGGTTCGACCCCAGAACCCAGGCAAAGTGGAAGGAGACATCCAACTTGACAGTGTCCACTGAACCGTCTCTCAACACCGCATCCCCCCCACCCACCCACACACACACAATTTTTTTAATTAAAAAAAAAAGTCTAATCAAAGCTTCCAAGTGTGGCTGATCATCTCATTCCTTGAGACCTGGGGAATCTCTAAGGCCAGCCTTTCAGCAAGTTTCTGGGGACTTGCAAATGTGTCCTACACTTGTCAATGATTAAACAACTGTTACGTGCAAGGATTAAAGACTGTGTGCATGTAGTACAACGCATGAACTTGCAGTGCTCAGCATCCTGCTCCCCCACCTCCTGGAAGTGCTTACAAGAATGTTTGAGCACACATACAGAGCTTAGTCATACACAAGGGCTGTCTGGAGTCAGCCTGGGATAAAATGATGTTGCCTGCCTCCAGAGCCACCTCCGTGGGTCTATAGGAAGACACTTTAAAAAAAAAAGGGGACAGCCAGTTTCTCCTTATTAGTTCAAGATCATTTTTATACCTAGCTAAAGAAAGAACATGATGCTTCAACCATTGTAAAACAGATTTAACACTACCCATTTCTTTAATAATTGGCTCAGTGGCAAATGGTCTGCGTTGTTGTAGGACCACAATTGTCCATCTCGAAAACTCATCAAAATCCCCAGGTGGAATTCTATTCCATTGGCCAACAGTTTCCCACAGTTCCTCTGAAACCCACAAGCACCCGTCTGTTTTCTGCTTCTGTGACTATAGGTTCTTTCTCGAAGGGGAACCACACAATATTTGTCTTGGATGTGTTTTTTTTTTTTTTTCCTCAGCATAATGTCCCCAAAGCCCATCCATCCTGTAGTATGTATCAGACTTGTTTCCCCTTTCAGGGAATAATTTCTGTGCGTTCATTTCACATTGCCCATCTCTCTGGGTCCCCACCATCCTTTGTAGTTTTGTGAATCGCATTACTGTAGGCAGTTGGTACTCACACAAGTAGCATCTTACAGCGTTTGGACCCTGCCTCTTCTCCGCAGTCTCCTCCTTCACATACTGTTACTGTAGATGAGTCAGCCACCCGGTATAAAGATAATTTTTGCACACACACACACACACCCCTCCTCCCGACCCCCTTTATTGAACTTTACGCAATCTTCCTTGGCTGGACAAAGTCCAGCCATGATTATTTATAAACCATTCAAAGCTCATTAACAAAGCACAGCGCTCAGCAAGACACCTTTCTACCTCTGTCCCTGCTGGAAAGCACCAGGAAGAGCTACACAGGGTAGACATGGATGAGGACAAAGGCAAGAGAGACCCCATCCAAATGAGTTTGAAGGGATGCCGAACCAATAACGGGTTTGTCCAAAATGAAGACATTCCGGAGCAGGACCCAGACCCAGGCTCCAGGGACACCCCACAGCCCAACGCCGTGAGTATCCCTGCTCCAGAGGAGCCTCACCTAAAGGCGGTGCGGCCCTATGCAGGGATGCCCAAGGAAGTACTCTTCCAGTTCTCCGGCCAGGCTCGCTACCGGGTGCCCCGAGAGATCCTCTTCTGGCTCACCGTGGTTTCCGTGTTCCTGCTCATTGGAGCCACCATAGCCATCATCGTCATCTCTCCAAAATGCCTTGACTGGTGGCAAGCAGGTCCCATATACCAGATCTACCCGAGGTCTTTTAAGGACAGTGACAAGGATGGGAATGGAGACCTGAAAGGTGCGTGTTCGCCGCTCAGGACCAACTAGTGGAGGGTGGTTTGTGGCCCCATTCTGTGCCTGGCTTGTGTTGTAAGCACATTCCAGGGTGGCTGGCACCCATTTCCTGGGAGTTAATTCAAGCCCCACGCAGCAGAAGTCAGCAAGCCTTGCTCTTGATGCAAGGCTATCTGCTGAAGGCTTTAGAGCCACGGGGTTGTTGAATCTCTCGTCCACTAAACCCATGCACATGTTCACTCGTCGATCCTGAAATTTTGTAGCTCCGTGTTTCATCTGAGACTAGCTCTCCTGGCACAGGCACAGCTTGTAGTCTAGCTGAGAGTTTATTAATAAATACATCGTGTTATATAAATGTGATGTCTGCGGAAGGGGAAGACTCTTCAAGTTTCAATCCTGAGAGAGGAGAGCAAGCTAGAACCAACAGTGTGTTAGTTGTTGCCTAATAATGGATTTCCCACAGCAATAGCCATAGTAGTAGAAGAATAGAACCAAAATTTTGTATTTTTTAAAATTAAACTAAAAGTCCTATATGTAATTTCTTATCCTTATAATTGAATGCTCCATCGGTCATGTTAAGATTGAAACTGCTAGACAGTGGGCGTAAACTGGATTGGCTGGGTCACCGTGGTTTAGGACAGAATAGAGTTGGTTGCTATCCCTCTGCTTGTAATGAGTTCCAGGACATCCTGGACTAAACACACACACACACACACACACAGAGAGAGAGAGAGAGAGAGAGAGAGACAGAGAGAGAGAATATTTTTAAAGGGCGTGCAGTAAGAAGAGATAAACTAGGAAGGAAATTCTTTTCTTGCAATGATTATTTGTTTGAAGAAGAAACCAAGATGGTGTGGTAGAGTCAGTGCGTGAGCACACCCCCACCTCCTTAATGAAAGGCTTCTTTTTGTACCCTGTCCGGTTGTTTCCCTTTCTCTGACTTTTTCTCCTCACTCTCAGTGCTGTGGATGTGGATCCCAGGGCTGTGCCTACCACCGGCCTATTTCAGCAGCCTTTCCACTCTAAAAAATAATGCCTCCATCCTCACTGTCTATCTGTCCCCAGAGGCACAACTCAGAGCTGCCACCTTGATTAGGCTTTATCTTCCACCTTAATCACGGTCCCTTGCTACTTTGGATGGTTATGGCCTCTGTGAGCTTCTGTTGCCTCTCTTACTCAGCAAGTGTTGGTGAAGTTGGATTTTGACAACCCAGAACCAGGGACACACTTCTACCTCCTGGTCCTGCCTCTCTAGCCCACTCCTAGGTGTCTTCCAAGTTCCCACAAATACGCAGTTTCTAGACAGCTCTGTGTGTTCGTTTTTTGCTTTTTCACTGGGGAGCAGAATTCCTGTCCTCCAGGAGGTTCTGCTCCTTATGCTCAAGGGTTCTGTTATTCTGAGGAAATCACCCCAGCTTTGGCTTTAGTGTTGTCTTCTGTCTCTCCAAAGGTGGGACTGGGATCACTCAGTCCCTTGGTAGTGTGTTTTCCCGGCCCCTCGACAGCCCCGCCCCCAGCTACCCCAGTCTTCTTCCTTCCTCACTTCCTTGTGCTGGAGCATCCATTCTGCACCAGGGTCCCCTACATGCTCAGCCCCGTGCTTGCTTCTGGTTTAAGTAGAAATATTTCTGTCGCCAGCTGATGCTCAGGAATGTTACAGTCAACTGTAAAGACAACACAAATGAGCAGCCTGCCCTGCTACAGCTTAAGGGCCTAGATCCTTTGAGCTCTTAGTCGGAGCCTCAGCCTGAGCAGCCCTAACAGCCAGGCTCAGCAACCATTCTCAACAGGCCAGTTAGTTAGATCCTCCTGATAGAGAAAAGCAGAGACTGATTGAACATGGCCAGGTTGGGAAGAAATCCCTAGTTCTTGACGTGAAATGTAGGCTGGAATAAAAGGCAGAAGAAATGCATAGCAAAGCAGTCCTGGCCAAGGCGTGGCCATCTCCAGTTGATGCATCACTGTCCAGCCCCAGTCATCCTGGGGCTCTGACGAGGTGCTCAGAGCTGTGAGAAATTTCTTTCCTGGAAACAAGCGCCTCCCCTGGCTGTCACGGGCTTCAGTCTTTTCCTTCTCCCAACAGGAGATTCTGGAGGAAAATGTCAGTTCTGAAGGACTTTGTCTCAATAGTCTGATAACCAAAGAGTGTCTCTAGAATGTCTTCACTTCTGCCAGGGAGGTGCTGGCAGGGTCAGGCGACTTTGTGCTTCAGTCTTCTTGACGTCCTGCTTGCTTAGATGTGGCATGCTTTAGGTAGGCTAGTGGAAACACAGAGAATACTGCCTCGAGGCTTCGAATCTGCATTTAGGACCATGACCTAGAAGCCACAGCAGCTTTCGTCCCACAAGGTTCTACGGATAGGGCTTAACTTCCAAGCCGGGCGTGGTGGCACATGCCTTTAATCTCAGCATGCGGGAGGCAGAGGCAGGCAAATTTCTGAGTTTGAGGCCAGCCTAGTCTAAAAGTGAGTTCCAGGACAGCCAGAGCTATACAGTGAAACCCTGTCTCAAAAAATCAACCAAACAAACAAACAAACAAAACCCACTTCCATAGGTCCCTCCGGCATGCCTAGAATCTCTGGTGTAGCCGTTCTACATAAGTGAATGAGAACCACTGCTGTAAAGACAGCCTGAGAGAACATGGAACCCGGCAGATTCTGGCACACACCCTCTCCCTCCCCGTCACAGTTCTGCCTGATTCCTCTGTTCCAGATAATAGCTCTTGCTGCTTTGCTCAGTTACTTAATCATTTCCCATGCTGAGACCCACTTACCCTGTGACACTCCAGCCCACAACTTTGCTCATCAACTCCTCTGCCCCAGACGGTCAGAGCTAACAAAAGGTAGCTTGCACAGACAGCTCTTCTCCAGTCCAGGTATCAACCCATTCCAACCTCTTTATATTTTTATAGTAGCACTGTGTAAGGTTAGTTGTTTTCCAAGGTGATAATTGATTTTAATAATATATTTTGTTTAATGAAATTTTTTTTCTGTATCAGTAGATCAACATAAGACACTATTGACACATATTAAATTCTTTCTCTTTGTACCAGGTGTTAAAAATCTGGTATGTGCCCTCCCTTCCAGCACATCCAACCCAGATGAGACACATTGCAACTGCTCAATAGCCACATGTGGCAAGCTGCCTTGGGAGGGGCGGTACTTTTCAAACATTAATCCTAATCCCAACACTTGGGGAGGCAGAAGTAGGTGGATGTCTATGAGTTCAAGGCCAGCCTGATGCTAGGTGATGCAGAAGAATAGGATGCAAAAGCACACATGGGTCATAAAAGGCACTCTAAAGCTGCTGTTTCTCTGGCCTCCACCCCGTATCCCTTTTTCTCTTTTCATAGTGGATATGTGAATTCAAGTTTTTGAGTATTGAAAAATATTTTCTTTTCATTGAAAAAGTCCAATGTGCTGTTCCTTTGAAGCAGTGATTTGTGAGAGGTAGGCTTGCTTCCTAAAACCACTAACATCTTTATTTACACACACACACACACACACACACACACACACACATTTTATTTTTAATTCTTCAAATTGAAAAACAAAGAGGTGTTTGCTCACGGCCTTGGCTCTCCCTTCAGGTATCCAGGAGAAGCTGGACTATATCACTGCTTTAAACATAAAGACTCTTTGGATCACTTCCTTTTATAAATCATCTTTGAAAGACTTCAGATACGCTGTTGAGGATTTCAAAGAAATTGACCCTATTTTTGGAACAATGAAAGATTTTGAGAATTTGGTTGCTGCCATCCATGACAAAGGTAAAGGGGACGAGGGGTGGGGCTAGGAAAGCAGAGGGCATCACACCTCCCATTCACAAGGAGAAAAGTCTCCCACTTAACCAGCATTCTTCTAACGCAATCAGTTCCTAACGTTTGATGTGTTTCCACTCATTAGGTTTAAAATTAATAATTGATTTCATACCAAACCACACTAGTGACAAACATCCTTGGTTCCAATCGAGTAGGACACGGAGCGGAAAATACACCGATTACTACATCTGGCACAACTGTACCCATGTCAACGGTGTAACCACCCCTCCCAACAACTGGGTAAGGACACCCGAGGAGCAGACAGCGAGTGGGCAGCTCTAGACTCACTGAGCTGGACAAGTGGGAAGCCCTTCAGGTTGGAAAGCATCGAAGGAGTTAGTTTAGAAATAGACAATGTTAGTTAGAAATAGACAAAAGCCCCAAGAGCTTTTAGGTTTGTGACATCATTGTTGAACGGCTGTATTCTAGTACGTGGTTCTCTCTCACTGGTGTCTCCTTCCCTTCTGCCCTCCCTCCCCACCTTGTCCAGCATAGGTCTCCTGGGCAAAGGTAGAAAAATAACATTCCTTTTTTTTCTATCTTTTAGCACTCTCCAGAGCCCTTTGCCTCTTTGACACACCTGCTGGACAGTGTCATAAACAGACACAGTCATTCATGACTTTCTCTCCCCAGACCTTTGGTACCTGAGCCCCTGGGCACACCCTATTGTCATCATCCCCACTACCTTGTCTTGGGAGATTGACTGAGTCCAGGTGCCAGCATGGTCTCATTCTCCTCCAGCTCCCTGCTGCCTCCTTCCTACCCCAGCATCCTTAGCAGCAAACGCTACTCAGAGATGGTAGAAGCCACCCTTCCTCCTCCTTGCTCCTTCTGTCAGACACTGTTCTTTCCGAGTGGCCAGATTTAGCAAATACGAACCTAAGACATGTATTTAAACCCGAGTTTTAGATTTAGTGAATGAGCTTTTAGTGTAAAATATTGTGTGGGACAGGTTCTATATCTGCATGTTCAACCTACTGTAAATTATATATATATATATATATATATATATATATATATATATATATATATACACACACATACATACACATACACACACACACACACACACACACACACACACACACACACACACACACACACACACATATATATATACACTTGAAAAATATTTAGGAAGGGGCCGAAATAGCTAAAGATCATTAGCTGATCATTAGTCCTGAAAATGCTACAACTTAGCACTTACATTGTGTTAGGTAGTAAAAGTAATACAGAGATTATGTGAAACACGAAAGACAGCGTGTGAGAGCTATACGCAAACACTCCATTTCTATACAAGACTCTTGAGCACCTGCTGATTTGACGTCCGCCAGGGTCCCACCAACCCCCGCAGCGATGCTGAAGGACGGTGCTAGCAAGATGCCATGCGCTGGCCCTGAAACCCAGACTCACTAGACACTCCAGTTCAGCAGGCAAGGCTGCCCTGTCTCGGGAGCAGTCCTCCTGCCTGATTGTGTGTTTCTCTCCTGCTTCTTCCAATCCTCCTGCTCAGGTCTGTATCTTTCCTGCTTCTTCCAAGTCGTTTATTGTAGACTCTCGCCCCACTGGAGCCTCCCTCCTCTCACCGTGACTCTGCTGGTCCGAGGACAGCAGCTTTCCAGCTAAGCACACTCACGCATCATGACCATGTGACGTCCCTCTCCGTGACAGCTCATCCACCAGGCTCTGTGCAGGACCAGCTCATGGCAGTCAGCAGCGGGTCTTGGCAGGCTTCTTGCTCTAACTAACCATCTCCTTGTTAACAAACTACGCCTTGTTAAATCGCCATTAGTAAACTCGTACCGTGTGCAGGCTGTCTGTTGAGGGTCTTACATTCATGAATTCATCCAGTCTATTCCCCCCCCCCCACCTTTTGGTTCCTGTCTTGTAGAGTGAAGTCACTCTGCAAGTGGTGGGTGAAAGGACTAAGCGCTAAATATAGTCAGTGCACCCCCACGGTCTGCTTTTTTTTTTTTTTAAGATTTTTTTATTGTTATAGGTAAGTACACTGTAGCTGTCTTCAGACACATACCCAGAAGAGGTCGTCAGATCCCATTACAGATGGTTGGGAGCCACTTTGTGGTTGCTAGGATTTGAACTCAGGATCATCTCTCCAGCCCCACCCACAGTCTGCTTTTAAATCTTACTGCTCACACCTTGAACCAGACCAGTGCTCGTTTACAGCACTTGGCAGCTGCTTCCTCTCCACTTTCCCTGTCCTTCCATCAGCTTCCGCTTGTAGGCAAGGCTGGTTCCTTAATGTAAAAAGCTAACACAGAACCTGGAGAGGTGGCACAGCAGTTAAGAGCATCGACTGCTCTTCCAGAGGAGCCAGTTCCCGGCATATACACTGGGTAGCATACAGCTACCTGTAACTTTGGCCCTAGGGTATCAGACATTGTCTCTAGCTTCCATTCCCATGCACATATGACATATATACATATGACCATGAATTCACATAGATAAAAATAACTCTTAAAAAGTTAGCATATACATTAGCATATACATATATATATATATATATATATATATATACACACATATATATTTGTATGTGTATAGGATGTCATACTACTCAGCAGTTCAATGAACTACTAGTCCATTTTTGCAGCTGGAGAGATGGCTCAGCTGTCAAAGCACTGGCTGCTCTTCCAGAGTACCTGGATCCAAGCCTCAGCATCCCATAGCAGCCCACAACCATACATAGCTCCTGTCTCAGAGGACCTGATCCCCTCTTCCAGATTCTGTGAACACCAGACACATGAAGAGTGCACAGACATACATGTAGACAAAACACCCATGTGCATAAAATAAATAAGTTAAAACATTTTCTAAAGAATCTCATACCCCATGTATATGAAGTTCTAGATGAGCTAATTTATAGTTAGAAAGTTGAGGACTATTTACTTATTTTTTTACTTAAACTTTTATTGAATTTATTATTTATGTGGGGGTAGAGGGGCGGGAGTCAGTTGTCTCTTTCTATCACGTGGGACCTAGGGCTTTGCTTCGCTCATATAATGCATGCTATTAATAGTTAATTTTTTTTAACCCTTGTATAACTGGCTTTCATTACTCATTTTTGGAAAGTCCTATCCTGTAGTTTTGGATAGCCATGCTTCACACACTCTCCTGCTGCATATTACTATATGTATTGTACATATATATGTAATATGTATGTGTAGTATGTATATGTAATAGGTAGATATTACATGGTTAACTTAATCACTCTTCAGTTGAACTGTTTTCAGCTTATTCATTAATCATGTTATAAGCATGCTTATTAACCTACTTTGGGGCTTGGGAGCAAAATTTTCCTGAATTAAATAGATGTGAAGCCCCCATGCAGAATGATGTGCTAAGCTACAGTATTTGCCATTCGGGTGGATATAAAAATCTCCTGTTAATTTCCTAACTTTGCTCTTATCTAGTGGCCAGTGGTCTGTAAGTGAGGGATGCAGGAAGGTAAGGGATGCAGGATTCCGTAGCTGTTGATGATGGTGAGCACCAGTGGTCTGTAAGTGAGGGATGTAGGAAGGTAATGGATGCAGGATTCCATAGCTGTTGATGATGGTGAGCATCTCCCACATTCACTCCCTTGGGCACCATTTCTGTGATGGGCTTCTTTCTGGTTTCCTCAGTTCTTTCCCGGTTGCTTATCTGTGATCTTTTGTTGGTTAGACATAAAGTCAGTATGTCATCTTGAGTCAAGTCCAGGTGGCCCACACAGTGAACTGGTGAAGTTTCCGTGAAAGATAGAAGCCAATACTCACTGTGGCCAGTGGCCATGGAAACGCAGATGCTATGTGACAGTGCCTTCCCATGAAAAAGAAAAGGGCTTAGGTGGAGCAACCCCACCACCGCCACATTTCTCCCCAAGTTTTCTAGTTGCTCTTTATCAAGACATGAACAAAAGGCCTGAGAGAGAACCCAAGCAACTCTCAGGTTTAAGGCTGAGCTATGGCAGACTGACCAGAGGTGAGAGACAAGCCAGAGAATCTGACATGCAGTCTCCCCTTGCTTTGTTCTAGAAGGAGATATCAGCCATGGTCCTGGGGCTTCAAGTCACTAGACTTTTGTTTCAGAAGACTATCAGTTTCTTTCTCTCTCTCTCTCTCTCTCTCTCTCTCTCTCTCTCTCTCTCTCTCTCTCTCTCTCTCTCTCATCTGCTTCAGGAGTCTTGAGCCTGGGCAGCAGTCTCAAGAACATACATTAGGAATGTCTATTCCCTAACTTGGTCTTGTCCTGGACTTGAGAACATTAGCTGGTACTGTGGTTGTTAGGAATAGTGTCTGCTTGATAACTACTCTATAACCACTGTTGTGGAGTGTTAGGGTAGAAGTTGGGGCGTTAACTTCGCGCTCTCCCTAGAAAGACAGCTCCAAGGATTTATGCATCCACCTTGTGGGGCCAGGATGCCAAGGTCATGTGTTTGTGGACAAGGCCAGTGTAGGAATGAATGAACTAACCCATGTGTTCTTCTGTCTGTCTGCTAGCTGAGTGTGTATGGAAACTCCAGCTGGCACTTTGATGAAGTACGAAAGCAATGTTATTTTCACCAGTTTTTGAAAGAGCAACCAGATTTAAATTTCCGAAATCCTGCTGTTCAAGAGGAAATAAAGGTGAGTGTGAACAACCACATGGACATCTCCATTAGTGGGAACCTGAGTGAGTGTGAACACCCTCACAGACTTCTCCATTAGTGGGAACCTGAGTGAGTGTGAACAACCACACAGACATTTCCATTAGTGAGAACCTGAGTGTGAACACCCTCACGGACTTCTCCATTAGTAGGAACCTGAGTGAGTGTGAACACCCTCACAGACTTCATTAGTGACATTAGTGGGAACCTGAGTGAGTGTGAACACCCTCACAGACTTCTCCATTAGTAGGAACCTGAGTAAGTATGAACACCCTCACAGACTTCATTAGTGGCATTAGTGGGAACCTGAGTGAGTGTGAATACCCTCACAGACTTCTCCATTAGTGGGAACCTGAGTGAGTGTGAACACCCTCGCAGACTTCTCCAGTAGTGGGATCCTAAGTGGTTATTTGAACCAGTCTATATTGAATTAAAGTCTGTGTAAGCAAAATCAAAGCATGTTATTAAATTCTCAAGTTAAGGTGTCAAATGAAATGCAAATATTTACATATGTTAATGGCCCCTTAATTAATCTAACTCAGAATACTCTAAGTAACAGGGGATATGGGACCTACGTTGGAGGGGCTCTTAGGCTGGTGTGAGGAGGTGGGTGAGAAGAGGCTTCAGGAGATAGTTCATACATGTGCAGTGGGCCTCTGGCTGTCCTTTGGTCTCAGATATTCAACCTATAAAAACAGCTGGTGGTGACATCATGTTTGTTCACGTGGTCAGATAAGCCATGCACAGTGCTTCTGTATTTGCTCTGTAAATACTGCCTGATGGCTCACTCTGAGCCGTGGGCCCTGTCCTGAGCATTGAAAATTTAACAGTCTCCAGAATATCAAGGGGACAATGACGATACTGCGTGCATGACACTTCAGGTGATGCTGAATGCTCTCTCAGAGAAGAACCAGCTCTTCCACAGAAGGGGCAGCCCCTGTAACCGATGCTGCCCAGTTAAGGAGCCGAAGACGGCAGAGATGGAGATAGAGACGGAGAGAGACAGAGAGAGACAGGGACACAGACAGAGACAGAGAGACACAAAGAGACAGGGAGAGGAGAGGTTAAAATCCCAAGTTCAATTTAAATTTTCAGATGATGAGTAATGCAACTTGGGGGATATGTCTGCTAAAAGCCCATCTGCTAGTTAGTTGAGATTAGAATTGAACTCTCGGGCCTGTGTGTTAACTGGTGGACTCACTTGGGAGCTGGCAACACTGAATGGTGAGAGGCAGGGAGTCAGAAGTAAGTGACGCAGGCTGGTCAGATCTGCAAGGCACATGCCAAGTCGCTGAGGTCCCTCTGCGGCTTTGGGATGGAGGGTTCCCATTGCCACCACAGTGGGCTCCACCAGAGGGGGCCTTACTCTCAACTCAGGAAATAGCTCTCTCAGTGCTGCTATGGGGTCGAGTACATGGGAATTTAGGGGAGCTGGGCAGTCTTGGAGGGAAGTTGGTGGGGAACCACCTGTCCATAAACGCTTGGCTTTATTTCTGGACCTTTGGTTCTGTTCCATTCTCCTATAGAACAGTTTCTATCTCAGGACTACTGTCTGGTAAGTTTTGTCATAAGTTTTGAAATCAAAAAGTATGATTCTGAGCCGGGCAGTGGTGGCCCACGCCTTTAATCCCAGCACTTGGGAGGCAGAGGCAGGCGGATTTCTGAGTTTGAAGCCAGCCTGGTCTACAGAGTGAGTTCCAGAACAGCCAGGGCAGTGAAACTCTGTCTTGAAAAACAAAAACAAACAAACAAACTAATTAATTAATTAATTAAAAATATAAAAATAAAAACAAATATGATTCGGCTAGGTGTGGTGGCACAGGCCTTCAATCCCAGCTCTAGGGAGGCAGAGGCAGGAGGATCTCTGTGAGTTTGAGATCAGTTTGGTCTATATAGTGAGTTCCAGGATAGCCAGGGCTACAAAGTGAGATGCTATCTAACAGACAAACAAGCAATCATTAGCCCAACATTGTTTTTAAATACTTCTTGACTACACTGTGTTCTTTGCATTTCCATATGAATTTTTGTAGCAGCATCTCAACTTGTGCAAAGAACCTGCTGGCTTTTTAATAAAGGCTATATCAAATCTGTAGCTCATTTTGAGGAGTATTCACAACTTCATATCAAACATTCCAATTTACAGACATAGCATTTCTTTCTCTTTATTTAAGCGTTCTCTGATCTACTTCTGAAGTGTTTTATAGTTTCAGGAACAAGGGCCTTGCTTTTTTTTATTTCTCCCTCACTACCTCCCTGTCTCTCCTCTCCTCTCCTCTCCTCTCCTCTCCTCTCCTCTCCTCTCCTCTCCTCTCCTCTCCTCTCCTCTCCTCTCCTCTCCTTCTTCCTCTTCCTCTTCCTCTTCCTCTTTTCCTCTTCCTCTTCCTCTTCCTCTTTTCTTCTTCGTCTTCCTCTTCCTGTTTCTCTTCCTCTCCCTCTCCCTCTCCTCTCTCTTCTCTTCTCTTCTTTCTTTCTTTCTTTCTTTCTTTCTTTCTTTCTTTCTTTCTTTCTTTCTTTCTTTCTTTCTTCCTCCCTCCCTCCCTCCCTCCCTCCCTCCCTCCCTCCCTCCCTCCCTCCCTTCTTTCTTTCTTTCTTTCTTTCTTTCTTTCTTTCTTTCTTTCTTTCTCTTTCTTAATTCTTTCTAGTTTCTCTCATTCTAGACAAGTCCTTTACTACTGAACTCTGTCCCATCTTTCCAGATTTCTTTTTAGATATTTGTTCATGTGGGCTACTTAGGCATTAGTAACATTTTTATGTGTGTGAGGTTTCAGTGACTCAGTTAGAAGTCTGTTCTGGTAGCAGGCTCCTTGAGTCAGAGCACTCTTGTTTCAATGGCGTCGGTAGGAGGGAGTTTTAGTCAGCCGACTAAGGGGTAGGTTTGGGGTCTTGTTTTTGTTTTTGTTTTTGTTGTTTTTTGTGTTTGTTTGTTTCGAGACAGGGTTTCTCTGTGTAGCCCTGGATGTCCTGGACTCATTCTGTAGACCAGGCTGGCCTCAAACTCAGAAATCCGCCTGTCTCTGCCTCCCAATTGTTGGGATTAAAGGCATGTGCCAGCATGCCCGGCTGGGTTAGTTTGAATATTGGTGCTGTGGACTCTCTTCTATCACCTAAGTTCATTGACCTCTCCCTTGCTCCTGCCCACACTTATTTGTCACTTACTGTGTGACAAATAGTTTATCTAGCTCTGTTGAAGCATGTAGGCTATCATAGAGAATGAGCCTTCACAAGGTAAACTGGCACTCGAGAGACACGGGGATTCAAACCTAGGTTTGGGGACTTGAGTTCACCATTGTGACAACAGTCCAGGGACAGTGTTGGGACACCATTTCTCTCTGTGCGATTCTCTTTACTGGCAGTTAGAAGCTCATAACTATGTCACCCAGTCTGTTTAACAGGTGGATATCCCTCCATCACTGTCCTTACTGACAGGGATGGTTGTCTGGGAATGTCTAAATAATTCTTGTATATTTTGATGCAAGGCGCTGCCAGATATATTAATGATTCTTTGTCTAACTTGGCTGTTCTCGTGCAGGCGTCCAGGCAGTGACATCTGTGAATAGAATTCTTACCACCTAGTCCACCAGAATGCAAGTCCTCCTGTCTGGGTCACTACTGCCTTATCCAGGGGTTAAACACTATTTGGAAGGTGAATCAGGAGTCACCATTCGGAGTCAATAGATAGGAATTACAGAGGGACTGAGCTTCGGGCCCCAGGAGCAGACCTTCCTCAGGAAAGCACCTCTGAACTCCTTCTGTTCCTACCCGCAGCACTTTATCTGTGCAGGGGAGCTGAGTGGGTTAATCATTGTCAGCTTCCATGGTTAGCAGTGAGGACGGATCTGGGTGGACTTCTGTTCAGGCAGCAACTTGAACCTCTGGAGTGGGAACCTGATTTCCCCTGGCTGCCATCAGCTTTCAGCTATTGCTCCCACATCAGACTTCTGCGACAGTCTGACACCACAAGGCGCCTTACAGCGTAGACTACTCTCTTTCTCCCCTATTTGGTCTCTTTCTTTCCCAGTGACTGTCAGGACTTGGCTTGGGGCCTGAACTCAGGGACTGTTTCTACCTTGAGAAGTTAGAAGGCTCCAGAGGGGCTGGTGATTTACAGGAGATAGTTGTGTTTCGTCTGCTCCCCACACTTTGGTTTCTAGTCCTCGCCCCCCCACTTTGATGGATGAGAAAACAGAGCAAGGTACCACCACCCAGGGGAACAGCCAGGATGTTTAGCAAGAGACCCTGGTTGTCTTGCCTCTGTCTGGACTCAGAATGACCTTGGACCAGTAAGATGGGAAGCCTGAGCCCCGGAGAACTCCTGGGGAAGAAGCGGTTCTTACAAGTTGGAGATGAGAAGCCAAGGGGCAGTTCCCACTCAACATTAGCACTCATAGCTAAGTGTGGGCTCTGTTCTGCCCCTAGTGAGCACAGGACTGCCGGAGATAAGCATTTCAATAAAAGTAAATAAATAAATAAAGTTCTCTTACTACCAGTTTTAAATGCCAGCCCCATGGGTTATTTTCTTTTTAAAGATTTATTTATTTATTATATGTAAGTACACTGTAGCTGTCTTCAGACACTCCAGAAGACAGCATCAGATTTTGTTACAGATAATTGTGAGCCACCATGTGGTTGCTGGGATTTGAACTCGGGACCTTTGGAAGAGCAGTCGGCGCTCATAACCACTGAGCCATCTCGCCAGCCCCACCTTCATGGCTTATTGATAGTACTTGTATAATATTGCACTCCTGGGTGCCAGGTACTTCATTCTCTATATGTGCTCCTCTAATGAGGTGTATGGCAAACTGGCTGTGTGCTAGGACATGGTGGCCTCCTCTGATGGTCTGTATGTGTGTGTGTGGTGTGCTGGCTGTGGGCTAGGAGATGGTAGGTGGGAGACAGACATGTGCTATAGCTGTCAAGGTGTTTTTGTTCCAGAGGAGAGATAGACAAGAGAACAGAAAACATAATGTGATGGTTGTCATGACAGAAGGAAGTGGGCAAACAGATGCCTACACTGGACACGGAGCGATAGGGTTTGGGCAGTTGTGAGAAGGCAGGTAACACTAAGTGGTTGGGCTGGAGTGAGCCAAGTGAAGTAGCACTGGGGTGTGGGCTGGGTGGGAGTGCAAGCAGAGGGAAGGCATACATTTTGTACTTTTGGAGTGCTGGCGGATAAGCTGTGTGGGAATGGGATGTACACAGAAGGTCACGTGACTCGATTAGACTAAGTGACCTGGGGGTCAAGTTCTGAGCAGGCCTGAAAGTCCTGAAAGGAACCGAAACATTTGTTTGTCTTCAGAGAAGGGGTGGGAGGAGGGCAGCTTTGGGGGCAGAATTCAGAGTGCAGTGATCTCGAAAGGAATCTTGGAAGCCTTTCGGCCTGCAAGGGTGGATGGGGTCAGAGAACTCACCAGGGCTCAGAGAGGCATCTGGGAGGACCTGAGGTGGGAAGGTGTTGTTGCTGTACTCTGAAATGGAAGATGAGAAGGGAGAGTGTGCAGACTCCGCAGCATCGGAGCTGTCCGGGAGACGCAAGTGCCCAGTGGATACTTAGATTTATAAGGACATGGGTACAGGAGAAAATGTGCTCTAAAGATGAAAACATGGGATTTGTTGACATAGGAGTAGGGTCTCCAGAGCTCAGGTAGATAACGTGGAGAGGAGCAGGCCGGCTGAGAGGAACAAGGAGCCAATTGTCTTAGCATGGGAGGGAGGGCTAGGTGTTGGCAGACTCTTCAATTAAAAAGAAAAAAAGCCAGGTGGTAGAGTCACATGCCTTTGATCCCAGGACTTGGGAGGCAGTGGCAGGCAGATCTCTGTGAGTTCAAGGCCAATCTGGTCTACAGAGCAAGTTCTAGGACAGCCAGGGCTTCACAAAGAAACCAAAGACACTGGTGAGCTGTCTAAGTGGGTGAAAGCACTTGCCAGGAATCTCTGAGTTCTAGCCCCATGTAAGGATGAGAAGACAGAAGCATCTCTAGAGTTGTCCTCTGGCCTCCACTTCCATGCTGTGGAATGCACATGCCCTCCTGTAACAACAAAGTACAGCAGAAAGAAAGAAGCCAGTGCTGCACACAGGAAAGGGTTGTATATGGCTCCACTTCTAGACCCACCAGTGACTAAGCTTACGACCTTGGCACTTGTACACCATTTCCTTCAGCCTGCTCCCTCACTCATAAAATAGCAATGGCAGTGGTGCATTGCTCGTGGGACTTGAAGGATATTGTTGGGAAATAAGTAAATGATCAATTGCAAAAATGGAACCTCTTAGAGGTCTGTAGAAGGAATCATTAACCAAGTGAGGTTAAAAAGTCTAAGTAGAGCTTGGTCACCAGTTTTCACACTGCAGAGATTATGTGTTTACTGACTCGGGCTGGACTGGTGGAAACACCCTATTTGCTCTAGCAGAGCTCCCGAGAAGCAGCTGTTCTTCCAGTGACGAAGAATGTGTGCATGCGTCTTATGGGTGCTGTAGTGGAGGTAGCTGGGCTGCAGAGGCACTGCACTGCTTCTGCAACCTGAGCCTCCTCATCTTCTTGCTCCCTGAGGAGTCAGAAAATACTTGTTTTCAATACTTCTGGGCAGCAGCAGGGAGCCTTTTGTTCTCTTGCTTGTAAGCAGAGGGTATTGTTTTCCTGTACATCTATCATCCCTTACTGAGATAGATTCCCAAGGCTAATATCATTTTAAGGGGACACGTATGTGTCATTAGATATAAGAGAAGAGCCACAGGGCCTAAGAGATTGCTCAGTGGTTAGAAGCACTGGCTGCTATTTTCGAGGTCCTGAGTTCAATTCCCACCTCCACATGGCAGCTCACAACCTTTTGTTACTGTAGTTCAGGAGATCTGATGCATGACATAGGCAGGCAAAACACCCATAGACGTAACATACATAAATAAATCTTCAAACAGGCAACAGAACCACTGCGTTTCCCTCATTGGACTATTTAGGTAAATGGTCCCACTTCAACCTTCTTAAGAAAAAGAGAAAAGGAAGAGAAGAGAAGAGAAGAGAAGAGAAGAGAAGAGAAGAGAAGAGAAGAGAAGAGAAGAGAAGAGAAGAGAAGAGAAGGGCCTTCAAGGTTAGCTAGGTGACACAGAGAGAGACCCTGTCCCGAAAACCAAGCAGCCAACCAACCATGAACCAAATAAGCAGACAGCAACACAGGCCAGCATCCTTGATTTGGGCGTTATGAATGACAACTCTGTCACTCAGAGTGGTGTTGTTTTAGCAGAGAAAAGGTGCCCAGTGGAAAACCAGGACAGTGTGGTGTCATGTTAGCTAGAGGAGAATCAAGGACACAGTGTACTGTCCCCAGAGTCCCCAAGCCTGGGTCACCACAACCAGGTAGAACCAGGCACTGTGCCCATTTTACACCCAATACTGGAAGATTGGATGTAAAACTGGAAGCGCTCAACCTGAGCGCCAGGAGGTTAAACATTAAAATCGAAAGCCCCAATCTCATCTAGTTGAAAGACTGAGAATGAGTAGACAAAGGGAAATACTTTCTAAGAGCAAACTTTGGATTATACGGGCTAAATCTTCAGCATGTAAAATGTCTCTTCCCGGCTAGGTGTGGGGTTCAGTGGCTGAGCACTTTCCTAACATTCCTGGAGTCCTGGACTTCATCTCCGGCACCTCAAACACACACACACACACACACACACACACACACACACACACACACACACACACACACACACACACACACACTTAGAAACATCTCCTGAAACAAAGTAACAAAGCAGGGGGGAGCCTTCAGGGGATCCGGGACACTTCTCTCCCAGTCTGTTTTGTTTTGTTTTGTTTTAAAATGTATTTGTACGTTTTCTTATGTCTCTAAGTGTATGTGGGTATGTGCACAGGAGGGCAGGTGCCTCTGGAGGCCAAGAGGCATCCGATCCGTTGGAGCTGGAGTTAGAGGCAGTAGTGAGCTGTCTGACCTGGCTGGAAACCCCACTCAGGTCCTCTGCAAGAGTAGTCCATGCCCTTCCGCCGTGGCTCCAGCCCACATTGCTCATTCGTTAAGGGTTACTCTTTAGCAACACTGAGATTCTGCAGTGAATGAGGAGCTCGGGAAGAAAGTAAGTAGTTTGACTGTGGACAGTCAGCGCACGATGATACTCGCCTGCACCTTGTCGGAAGCTGCTGTGTGAGTGATGGGCGTTTGCGCTCTGGCTTCACCTATGTTCATGTTTGTAAGAAAAAGCACCACCTGGGGCTGCCCCTAGGTGGCATGGCATCTGACACTTGTAAACATTGGGGACTTCTTAGACATTAAGAGTACAAAAGTGAGCATAGAAAGAGGAGGGAGGGAGGTGAGGAGACCCCGGTGCAGGAGCACAGCAGGGACATGGTCTTAAACTTAGCCTTCATCCTAGTGAGTTGGTCCAGAACCTTCTGAGAGCCCTTTCCACAAAGCAGTGGCCTTGGTGTGCCCAGCAGGTTTAGTGTGTGTGGTGTCTCTCTGTTGAGTTCCCCAACCCAAGTGCCAGCCAACTGCCTGCACACACACACCCCCCACCCCCCCCCACCCCCCCGCTCTCCGGGCATCTTCACAGTCTGTGGACTCAGTGAAGCCGGAGCTCACACTGGACTTCATTGTTTGGACTTGCTGTCCCTCAAAGAAGCTTTGTCTAGTTTTGCCACCATTATCCACCTTGTTGCCTCATCCTTAGCCAGTCTCCCTTTCTCTCTCTGTGGATTTGTCTAGTGTGGACATTTTGCATAAAGGCAGTTACTCAATATTTACTGCTTCTAAGATTCCTGTGTGTCCCAGCATGTATCAGTAAATCCTTCTTCTCTGTGGCCAGGTAATGGAATTACCATCAGGGTAGTGTCCCCTAGCAGCCCTGCTACCATGAACATTCAAGGTCTTGTTTTGGTATATGGCTTCATCTCTTTTGGGTGTGTATCGAGGTGTGGAATTGCTAGTCTTATGTCAGCTTTATGGTCTTCTTGAAACCTTCCAGGACTTTCCACCTACCCTTCCCAGTTCCAAGGTTTCCCCTTGACCATAAAGTTAGATATGACAAGTCCAACTTCTTTGGGAATGCTATCCCCACCCCACCCCCTGTTTTTTTCAATTGCCCAGGAAATCTGACTACATTCTCTGCTATTCTCTGCCTGGAATGTTCTATCCCAGACCCAGCACCTGGTACTGAGAGAACCAATTATGGAGTTAGACTGTGAGGGTCTGTGTGTGATAACATGTGTTTTGTATGTGGCACTACCTGTCTTCTGATGGCTCCACTGTTAATGTCCCAGCTATTGTTTGTAACTACAAACTATATGTAACCAAGTTTTTTGTTTCTCCATGTTCAGGAAATAATAACGTTCTGGCTCTCGAAGGGTGTTGATGGGTTTAGTTTTGATGCAGTTAAATTTCTTCTGGAAGCGAAGGATCTGAGAAATGAAATCCAAGTGAATACATCCCAAATTCCGGTAAAGTCTTATTTTAACTTCTTGTTTTCTTTGCCATATCTGAAAATGTTATCAGAGTGTTTTTCTGTGTTTAAATTTTAAAATTTTTGTTATCTAGCAATTATGCATCTATGTGTTTATCTGTGTGTGGGTCTGTGAACATGAGTGCAGGTGTCCAGAGAAGCTAGAAGAGGCTGTGGGGTCCCCTGAGGCTAACTGATGGGCACCAGGAACTCAGCACGTCCTCTGCAAGGGCAGTGAGCAGTCTCTATCCCTGGGCTGTCTCTCCAGCCCCATGGCCTCGGTTTTAGTCTAAGATGCCAGTTACAAGGATAACCTTGTCCACCTGCAGGAGGTCCTTGGAAGTGTTTCCCTTCTAATGTGTGCATCTGGAGGACCCTTCCCTGGTTCTTTACAGAGCCAGGGATCGATGGCGAATCTTTCTTCAGTGAGGGTATTGGGGACACAATGGAGTGACAGAGTTTGCTCACTGAGTCCCAGTTTCCCGGGACTTACCTAGGTGATCAAGGCCAGTCTGAACAGAAGGGAATTAGCACTGAGTCTTTCAATAAACAGGCAAAAGAGGCCTCACCATTTCCATTAGGTGAGCCTCAGGAGTCAGGGTTACGGAGCTCCAAACCAAGCCTACTCGTTGTCTAAGCTACATTCCTTGAGGCACTACACTAGTGATTCTCACAGGCTACCTCCCGGATTCCTCTGGTTGATCACTCTTCTGTAGTCACCGTAGTTCCTCTGGTCAGGTAGACAGTAGTCCCCACACATACTCCAAAATGTTGGAGTTGTGTTGTGTGTCACGGGATATGTTACATTGACCAAGTTACAGCAGTGTGTGGCCATCCCCGTGAATCTTAGCAGTACATTGTATGCCTGAAGAAAATCTAAAATTGCATGATGCTCTTAATGAAGCCAAATAAGTAAAATGAATTCCACAGGTTATATTATTATCAGGCTTCTACCTTTTGTCCTGAGCTGCTATATGCGTTCTTATCACTCATTAAATTAATCAGCTACCTATCAACCTATCTACTCTCCTACCTACCTACATACCTAATTAAAGAGCAGTTGATTGTAAGATAACATCATTAAGCAAAAGTTAGAATTAAGCCCACTATTATTATTATTACTATATATTTTTTTTTTTGCTCACAACTTCTGGTAAGGCAGAAAACTGAAGACAAGAGGCAGTGTTAGCTGGTTTTCTCAAAGAGCATTAGTTGTCTCTTGGAGAGACTTTGAAGCTACCTTGCTGATTGTAATGGAATGTAATGTAATCTGTCGTTGAGGCAACTCTAGGATCTGAAGGGTGTGAGACGTTAGGAAAACCCCAGGGTTAAAACATCCACCTCCCCATCAAACCCTTTCGTCTTCATAGGTGAAGTTCACCTACTCAAAGAGCACTCACTGAACAGGCCACACGTCAGGTTGGGGCGGCTCAGCCAGTCTGTGTCCATCCCAGGGCCTTAGCTCACGTGAGCTGTAGTCTTTTGACTCTTCTAGTCCTGGGGAACTGGAAGTGTAGCAACGACTATTAGGAAGCAGATGCAGTGGAGATGTGCAACCAGCTCTGCCTTCAGCAAGAATGTCTGAAACAGTTATGCAGCTATATTTACAGGGATTTTGTAATTAGAGTTTTGATATCTGGTATAATTTAGTTTGCTAAGATGGGTGATAAACACTTACTGTTCACTAGATTTTTTTTTAATTATTTATTTTTACTTTCTGACCACTGGTATTTTAGCTTGCATGTATGTTGGGAGGGTGTCCGACCTCAGAGTTCAGTTCCAGACAGTTGTGAGCTGCCAGGTGGGTGCTGGAAATTGAACATTGACCTCTGGATGAGCAGCCAGTGCTCTTAGCTTCTGAGTCACCCCTGCTGACCCTGTTCACTAATTTTTTAAAAAGTTACCGATAGAAGAACTAAGGCAACATTAAGGATTTTGAGTATCTGTCACCCCCAAGCCTCTTGTGTACCGAAGTTTCTAGAACTACCATTGAGCAAGTATCTCCTTAGTCCACGGCGTCCTGCAAAATGTGGGGCCTGCGTAGGTGTGAAATGGGGCTAATATCTTGATGTCCTGCTTTCTCAAGGACACGGTCACCCACTACTCAGAGCTGTACCATGACTTCACCACAACTCAGGTGGGAATGCATGACATCGTCCGAGACTTCCGGCAGACCATGAACCAGTACAGCAGGGAGCCTGGCAGATACCGGTAACCATAGGCACAAGTTATATTCTAAAACGACCTGCAGAACTATAACTGTATTTCATTATTATTGTTTGTGTGTGTCAGGGCATGTGTGCCATGGTGCACATGTGGAGGCCATAGAGTAATCTTGTGGTTCTTTAGTTCTTCCTTTTGTATGAGTTTTGTACATGTGAGTATAGTGCCTTCATGGTCAACAACAGGGTGCTAATCCCCTGGAGGAGGAGTGACAGGGAGTTGTCACCTGGTGTGGGTGCTGGGAAGTGAACCTAGACCCTGTAACTATGGAGCCATTTCTCCAGCCCCATGAGCTGTTATTTTCTTTCTTTCTTTCTTTATTATTATTATTATTATTATTATTAGGTATTTATTTCATTTACATTTCCAATGCTATCCCAAAAGTCCCCCATACCCTCCCACACCCACTCCCCGGCCCACCCGCTCCCACTTCTTGGCCCTGGCGTTCCCCTGTACTGAGGCATATAAAGTCTGCACGACCAATGGGCCTCTCTTTCCACTGATGGCCGACTAGGCCATCCTCTGATACATATGCAGCTAGAGACACGAGCTCTGGGGGGGTACTGGTTAGTTCATATTGTTGTTCCACCTATAGGGTTGCAGATCCCTTTAGCTCCTTGGGTATTTTCTCTAGCTCCTCCATTGGGGGCCCTGTGATCCATCCAATAGTTGACTGTGAGCATCCACTTCTGTGTTTGCTAGGCCCGGGCATAGTCTCACATGAGACATCAGGGTCCTTTCAGCAAAATCTTACTAGTGTATGCAATGGTGTCAGCGTTTGGAGGCTGATTATGGGATGGATCTCCAGGTATGGCAGCCTCTAGATGGTCCATCCTTTCGTCTCAGCTCCAAACTCTGTCTCTGTAGCTCCTTCCATGGGTGCCTTGCTCTAAATTCCAAGAAGGGGCAAAGTATTTTCATCATTATTGCTGGGATTCTGTTTCTTGGATAGTGTGGGCTCAAACATTCCAACTGAACTGTTGACAGATCCCAGCGGTTAGCACAGTGTGAGATCAAGGAGCTGAGGTGGGGTCCTGCTCTGTAGCCTGGTGACCTTGGGGTTGTCTGTTAGCAGAAATGGGTTTCTTATAAATAGGAGAGTAATAGTAACAAGCTTTAGAGGACTGTTGTAAGGCCAGAGGAGACAACGTATGTGAATCACTTACAACACTATCTGGCGTGTAAGAAACTGTGAAGTTAGAAGTTAAGACTCTCTAATATGAAAATCTAAACATTCTTGGGCCGTTTTGAATTTTCTAACTTTGGAGTAGGAACTCTGAGCCAGTTAAAGCTCTATAGAGCTTTTCTAAGAATGTCAAAATCTTACAAAATTGGAGATATATCTGGTCTTAAGAGTCCTGGATAAAAGGCATCACCTTGCTACTAGGTAGCTAACCTGACAGAGTGAGTGAGAGCAGCTAAGAGCTCCTCCCTTGGAGAAGGCACTGGACTCGGAGTAATGGCAGATGTGGGAGAGAGTCGCCACATACTAACTGTGGTGCTCAGGAGGCAGAGCAGGCAGATCTCTCTCAAGTCTGAGGCCAGCCTGGGCTACAAAGAGGATCCCAGGATAGCCAGGCCTACACAGAGAGCTCTGTCTTGAGAAAAAATAGAATGAAAAGAAGGAGGAGGAGGAGGGGGGGGGGCAGGAGACTGGGCTCCCCATCAGTGTGCCGCCTTAGCCATTGAATGCAGCGCTGATGGGGACAGTTCAGGTGGCCGTATCCTACTAAGTGGTTTTTCAGTAAGTATAGATAACAAGGGGAAACCTTGCTACTAAAGCTATAGACTGGAGATTCTAAGTAGATTCATGAAAATGTCCAAAGAAGGGCTTAAGACGTTAGAGTTTTAGTCAGGTGTTGAAAGCACATAGCGGTATTGTTGGAGAACCACGTTCTGCATTTATGTGCTGCTCTCTGGAGAGCCCTATCTAATCATGTGGGTGACACCCTTACTACAAATAGTAATTCTTTGAGAATTTCATACATGCATACAGTGCTCTGTGTGTGTGTGTGTGTGTGTGTGTGTGTATAAAATTTTGATTATATTCAACCCCAGTCTCCATACCCCACCCCCTCCCAACTTTATGGGTTTGTTTTTTTGTTTTTTTGTTTTTTGTTTTTGTTTTTTTTCTGTTTTGTTTTTTGAGATAGGGTTTCTCTGTGTAGCCCTGGCTGTCCTGGAACTCACTCTATAGACCAGGCTGGCCTCGAACTCAGAAATCAGCCTGCCTCTGCCTCCCAAGTACTGGGATTAAAGGCGTGCACCACCATGCCTGGCTTTATGTCCTCTTAAAAATAATCCACAGAGTCCACTGTATGTCGCTTATATACATTCATGCATGTGGGAGCATGTACTGGACTGTGGTCAGCATACCAGAAACCATACCCTTAAAGTAAAGGACTCTCCCTTTCCTACCAGCCATCACTGTCAGTGGCTTCTCAGCTAGGGGTAGGCGGGCTCCTGATGGATCCTTTTCCCTCCATGTTAGAATGTTGACTGGCTCCCTCCTGTGTCAGCACCATAGCCGCTGCGAGACTGTACGCATGTGCAGCAGCTGTATCCAGAGGTGCTGTCTTGCTTCAGTCCTCCAGGACTTCTGCCTCTTTCGATCTTTCTGTCCCCTCTTCTGTGATGGTCCCTGAACCTTGCAAAGATGTGTGATATGTATGTCCACTTTCTGGCTGAAGCTCCACAAACATTGAATCTCTGAACTTTGACCTCTTGTTTCTGTGTTAACTGCCACTGTCCAAAGCTGCTAAACTCTAACTGAGGTCTGAGACTGCACTGATCCATGGGGGCCCCACATCTTATCCGCAGTGAGCTCTAAGGGGCTGCTGAGTTGTCCCCAGTCTTTTGTCAGCAGCTGAAGACAGCAAAGTTTGCCAACTCTTCCAGGTTCATGGGGGCCGAAGCCTCAGCTGAGAGCATCGAGAGGACCATGATGTACTATGGCTTGCCATTTATCCAGGAAGCCGACTTTCCTTTCAACAAGTACTTCACC
>NC_000083.6:85366987-85521987 GCF_000001635.26 Mus musculus
TGTGGTGACCCCCAACCGTAACATTATTTTCACTGCCACTTCATAACTGTAATTTGGATAATGTTCCGAATCGTAAAGTAAATATTGTTAGAGATGGAGGTTTGTCAAAGGGGTCACCATCCACGGGTTAAGAACCAATGCCTTAAACTCACATTGGGTCCAACACTCTGTCAGAAGTTTTTAGTAATTAGATAGATAGATAGAGATAGAGATAGGTAGCAAGAGTTAGTAGATAGGTAGATGATAGGTAGATAATAGATAGATGATAGATGCATAATTCTCATAATTTAAAAATTACTATATGTGCATTATACACACACATGCTCATGAGTATATGGGCACACAGAGAGTCTTGTTTGAAAGATTTGTTTGTTTTTCAAGATAGGGTCTCACCAGGTAGCACTGGCTGTCCTGGGACTCAAAAAGATCCGCCTGCCTCTGCCTCCTGAGTCCTAGGACTAAAGGCGTGCGCCACCACCACCTGGCTAAAAGATTTCTCCTCTGTCTTTATTTAAGTGTATGTGTGAAAAGTACCTAGCTGCATGTCATGCGTGCACTATGTTCCCAGAGGCCAGAAGAAGGTATGAGAGTCCCCGGGAACTGGAGCTAGAGATGGCTGTGAGCCACTTGATGCTAGTTAGGGTTGAGAACTGAGCTAAGGTCCTTTAAGAGGGCAGGGAATGCTCATAGCTTCTGGACCACCTCTCCTGCCCCTAATGGTACATTCTTAGTAAGCAGAACTTGATCTTTTCTAACCCTTTGGTCAGTGTGTAGTATATTTTTCCATAGCCACTTCCATAGATGGTCCCTCTAACTCCCCAGTCTCCCAAACTTTCTGTCCTCCGTACAATCCAATCTGCATTGCCTGTATACTCATGGGCATGGACCACTTACTAGGGGTGTGTGTGTGTGTGTGTGTGTGTGTGTGTGTGTGTATACTCATGGGCATAGACCACTTACTAGGTGCGTGTGTGTGTGTGTGTGTGTTTGTGTTATGAAATAATAGGCTTCCATATGGCTTTCTTCAAATCCTCAGTGTTAGTTTTCCTCTCATCCTATCTCTTCCCCCGCTACTTTCTCATCCCTCCTTCAACTTAAACCTCCTACCCCATATTTTGTTTTCCCCTTCAACCCGCCAGCATTCTGCTGACACTCGCTTCCTTAAGCTTTTTTATTCCCTCTTCTACTAGTGGTCCCTCTACTGGTTAGTTTTTTGTCAAGTTGACACAAACTAGGGTCATCTAAGAAGAGGAAACTTATTGAGAAAATACCTCCATCACATATGTCTAATGTCTGTAGTCGGTGGGGTACAGCTCAGCCCACTATGAACAGCCCCTGCCCCTGGGCAGGTGGTCATGGGAGGGAAAAAAAAAAAAAGATAGCTGGGCTGGATGCAGTGTCATTCACCTTTATTCTGAAGTCTAGAGGATTTGTGAGTTCAAGGTCAGCCTTGAACAGAGCAAGGTCCAAAACAGCAAGGTTACGTAGACAGACTCTCTCTCAAAAAGCTAGAGGGGGGAGGGCAGGGGAGGGGGAGGAAGGAAGAGGAAGGGAGGAAGGGGCGGGAAGAAGAAGAAAGAAGGAGGAAGAGGGAGGAAGCTGAATGTAAGCATAGAGAACAAGCCTCTGGACTTCCTTCCCGTTTCCTGCCTTGAGTTCCAGCCCTGACTTCCCTGCATAGTAGAGTAGATGCTGTAAACTGAGATAAACCCTTCCCTTCCCAAGTTGCTTTTGGCCCTGATGTTTTGTAAACAGATAAAAATAAAAGGCAAACTAGTTCGAACCATTTCCAGTTTCCCGGACTCTACAGGTACACCAAGTTAAATACATGAATATAAAGGTTCATATCTGAAAGCTGCTGTGCGTGAGAACCCCTGATCTTGTCTTTCTGGGTCTGGGTGACCTCACGCAGCATACTGCTCCTCAGCGCCACCCATTTGCCTGCAAGTCTGTTTCTTTGACAGCCAGATGGGATTGCATCGTGCTTTGTCACCTTTGCATTGTCCATTCGTCAGCTGACAGCCAGGCTGTTTCTATGTCCCAGATACTGTCAGCAGAGCAGCTATGGATGTAGGTGAGCATGGCTCTGTGGTCCTTGGGTTATATGCCCCAGGAACGGTGTAGCTGGGTTATGTGGCAGATCTCGTACTAGTTTTCTGAGGAACTGCCACACTGATGTCCATAGTGGCTGTACCATTCTGCACTCCCTCCGACAGTGCACGAGGGCTCCATCGACAGGGCACAAGGGCTGCATCAGCAGTGCGTGAGGGCTCCATTCCCTACACTCTCCCCAGCATTTTTCAAACTTAGCCTTAGTCTCCTGTTTTTCTCAACCTTAGCCATTCTGACAGAGATGCAGTGAAAGATCAAAGTAGTCTAAGTTACATACATCTCCCTGATAGCTAAGAATGGTATATGCCTCTTAAAAATATTTCTTAGCCATTTGTATTTCCTCTTTTGAGAATTCTCTGTTCACTTCAGAATCTACTTTTTGTGAGGTGTGTGTGTGTGTGTGTGTGTTCTAGATGCGAATCCTAATCCTCTGCTACATATGTAGCTAACAGAGATTTCTCTTCTCAGTTTGGTAGGCTGCCTCTTCAGTTAACAGTTTCTTTAGAAATACAGAAGTTTTTCAGTGTCATGAAATCCCACTTGTTGATTAGTGGGTATTTCCTGGGCAACCATAATCCTGTTCAAAAAGTCCTCACCTGAGCCCATATCCTGATGTATACTCCCTACTCTCATCTGAGCACATATCCTGATGTATACTCCCCACTCTCACCTGAGCCCATATCCTGATGTATACTCCCCACTCTCACCTGAGCCCATATCCTGATGTATACTCCCCACTCTCACCTGAGCCCATATCCTGATGTATACTCCCTACTCTCACCTGAGCCCATATCCTGATGTATACTCCCCACTCTCACCTGAGCCCATATCCTGATGTATACTCCCCACTCTCACCTGAGCCCATATCCTGATGTATACTCCCTACTCTCATCTGAACACATATCCTGATGTATACTCCCTACTCTCACCTGAGCCCATATCCTGATGTATACTCCCTACTCTCTCTTCTAGAAATGCCAGAGGTTCAAGTCTAACACGGATAGTTTTGGTCCATTTGGAACTGAATTGTGTTCCATGTGAGAGGGAAGCGTCATTTCATTTTCCTACCAGAGTTTTCTGACGTAAAGATGCTGTCTTTTCTCCAGTGTGCACACATAGATCCTTAATGAGATTGCTTTCTGCTCAGTCTTGGCTATGTTTCACACTGTTGATTAGCCTTCTACTAGAAGCACGTCTCTCAAAAGGTCCACGATATTTTTTATTTCTGGTTTTCTTCCTTTGTTACTTTCCCACCCACTCTCTGCTCTTCTTTTCTTCCTCCTCTCCAGTAAGAGGAAGAAACCAATTTTATTGAACTTTTTATTGACAAAGTGTCTGCCAGTGTCTCTGTCACTCACTGTTGTGTTGTGTGAAGAGACACCGCAGCCAAGGCAGCTCTTGGAATGTAATTGCAGTTTCAGAGGTTAGTTCATCATGGGAGGAGTAGGGTGGTGCAGGCAGGCATGGTGCTGGAAAAGAAGCTGAGAGCTTTGCATCCTGAACTGTTGTCAGTAGGCAGAGAGAGACAGAGACAGAGAAAGGGACAGGCAGAGAGACAGAAACGTGGGCGGGGAGCAGCTAAGCCTGTCACAGGCTTCTGAAGCCTCAAAGCCCACCTCCAGTGACACACTTCTTCCAACAAGTCCACACCCCCTAGCCCTTGTAATCCTTTTAAACAGTTCCACTCCCTGGTGACCAAGCATTCAAATATGAGTGTATGGGGCCCGTTCCTATTCTAACCACCACACCAGGTGTTACCCTGAGTTTTCAAACATTGGCATGTTTTCTTCTCACATCTACCCTAGGATATAAATATTGTTGTTGCCATTTAAAATTGTGTTGTTTAACTTTTAATTTTAACTATAGTATAAACACATACCAGAAAAATGGCATTTCCATGCTTTAATCTGTTCATATCACCAGACGACCTTCAGCACTGTTCACCTTCAATAGCCTGAAGTTCTGCACCCATTAAACGACAATTCCCGATTCCTGTCACCCCAGCCCTGGAAGTCGTCATTCTTTCTGTCTGTGTGGATTTGGCTGTCTAGGAATTCCATATAAGGAGAGTCTTATAGGCTGTCTTTCTAGGACTAGCTTGTTTCACTTGGCATAATGTCCTCAGGGTTCACTCATAGTGTGTGTGCATCAACATGTCACGCATCCTCTAAGACTGAATACTATTGGGTTGCACGTATACGCTATCGTGTTTACCCCTTCATCTGTCAAATATCCTCATTCTACAAATGGTGAGGCTGTGGCTTCAAGTCATGAAGGACTTCTGTGAGGATACAGTCTTCAAACTCTACCTTTCCCTCCCTGATCCATACTTATCTGCTTTCATATTTTAAAGTATTATCCAAATAGATATTTCTTACCTTTATAATCCTATGTAAAACTTTAGACCTGAACACAGTTCAGACTAGTTCCAGTGGATCCCACCATAACATCTCCCTCAGGTCCCCTTGATCCACAAACAGGCTCATTGCTCTGACATGTCACTGAACCCTTACTTTCTGAGTTGGACTCCACTCTCTATACGCCTCAAGCTCAATAAGTCATGAAGCCTGTCAGTTATGGCTCCCTGATTCCTCCCTTGGATCCTCCATCCTAGTGACCCAGTTTAAGTGACCCTGAGATCAGGTAGTCAAAGACTTCAGGCTAGGTTCAAGGTTCTGCCTGCCCTGGGTAGGAGGGATGGGTGTCAGCTCCTTTCCTGTCTCCTCATCTATCGGAAAGAGCCTACTATAAGGCGATTCTGGTCATTTTAGTAGATGCTAAGTTGATGCTAACTTTCTTCTCTCTCTCTAATTCCTGTCTCCCTACTTCCAGTGCGTTAGCCTTTTCCCTTCATAAGGATTCATTTTCCCCTCAGACATCTTTAGGAAACAAGCCACTGTATTTTACAGTTATTTTACTTTACAATGCTCTTGATCCTAAATGCTAATCAGAGGATACTGATTTTTGGTATTTGAGTCTGGGATTGTACTTGACTTAGAATTCCCAAGAGGACCTTGGAAGGGAATGCCACTATTTCACCTCTTTCCAAACCGCTGTTGAGCCGGAAAACAGGCAAAGCCACATGGTTTCAGCCACGGAGACGCCTGGTAGAAATTGTCTTCAGTTCCTGTGGTAAGGGCACGCTAGATCCCGGCAGCAGCCTACACTCCAGGGAGCTGTCCAGCACACATGTGGCATCAAAGCCAAGTACAGACTCTAAGCTAGCTTTGTTCTTTACCCAGCTGGATTTTCGGGGACTCAGAAAACTGGTTAGCAGCCACAAAACCCAAGCAGTCTTTAAGCGGTTTGGAGAAGGCCCTCCGTAACGACCGACACGGAGGTCACATTGCCTTGTGACGATGATCTACCATGTCTTCTCATCCGTGACATTTGGGAACTGGGGACAGCGTTGGCTACCCATTTCATGTTAGACATCCAGGCTCGGCTATGCACATGATGCCCTCAGCTTCCTGGGCTCTCCCTGAACTCGCTGCAGAGCATGCCTGGGATCACGTGGCTGCCCTCTCAGCAGTGACCAGCAAGACCACTCATCAACACACTGCAATTTCCAGCTAATTCAGGCATGGCTACAGAGTGGCCAATCTGTCCAAACACTTGAGCTGGGCTCATTACTCTTGACTCGTTCTTGAGCTGTGTGGTCACGTGAAGACCTGGTACTTTGGTGTGGCTTTTCTTTCCCACAGCAGGGCTCACTTGGTGAAAGCATATGATACCACTCAGTGGCTAACTTAGCTGGTATTTTGTGCCTGTTTCGCTTTCCTCTCTGGCTAAAACTACAGTGCGGTTGCATTCATAATGTCTTCTGGGTGTTTTCCTCTGCTAGCCTACCTTCCCATCCCTTCTTAGCCTCGCTCTCATTGGAAAGTGACAGCCTCTGGCATTCTTGCACAGGGTTTCGAAAATGGCGAATCCTTCTGCTCACTTTTCTTCCCACATAAGTAGCTGTCTTGGCCTCAACAGCAACACTTGCCTCTTCATTGCCTCCTCAGCTTCATGGTGTGGATCCTGTACTCTCTCTGTTTAGTAGAAAGGCCCCGGAAATGCACAGGCAGGCTTGTGATTGAGTGGGTGTGCGCCAGAACCTTAACAGAATCCCCTTCCACTTCTGTGGGATGCTGTTGCCCCAAGCCAGTTTGAAGCCATCCCAGTTTCCTGCAAGCTGACTTATTGCAGTAGGGACCAGGGGCTGAAGATGAGAGTGCAGAGTCTGGAAGGTGAACCTATGGATTCAGAGAAATGTGGTTAAATAAACTCATAAAGAATGCTGTACCTGGGGCTGGAGCGACGATGGCTCAACAGCTAAGAGCATGTACTTCTCTGGCAGAGGACCAGGCTTTGGTTCACAGAAACCACATCGGGTGCCTCATAATTGCCTGTAACTCCAGTTACAAGGGATTAGATACTCCCATGCCCCTGTGGGTACCCGGACCCACGTAGTACACATAAACTCATGTAGGCACAAACTCACAAACCTAAATTTAAAAAAAAATCTTCCTTTAAAAAGAATATTATAACCCTGTTCTTGGCTATTCTCTTTGCCCCTACCCCAGCAACTGGACATAGGAAGGTTAAGTTTTATAAACTTAAGTTAAGGTTTTGGTATTCATCACCAGTGCCACATTCGCAGCCACCTCTGCCTTGGGTGTCACTCCTAAGTATTTGAGTCAGGGCAAGAATAATATGATAATAATTAAAGAATAACGCACTGCCCAAACCAAGGGCAGCGGTCTTTGGAGTTGTGAGTGAAGGGCCATACAATGGTGACCACTTTGATTCCCAGCCACTGCTGGATGGGTTTATTAGCGAAAGGATACATTATCCTCAGGGGAAAAGAAATGCCAACAGCGGTCTGCTCCAGGCACGGAAGTTCCTATTTAAGGAAAAGTAAATGCATGGCATGTACCATGTCAGAAAACTAATTTTAATGTTAACAATGAGTCGGCTATTCTTGCAGTCATGAGAAAATATTCCAGCCTTCGTTGCCTTCCACAAATAAGTTGCTGGAGGTAAACGAGGGCTGCTAGTTTGGTACCAATTTAGCACTACCTCTGCTCTATTATCAGCAACACACACAGTTGGCGCGAGGCAGAATACAAGCCGCTCTTGTCTGTGAATAAGCATCAGGCTGACTGTGCAGGACGATAATTGCTCTGCCGGCCCTTCCCCTGGCACCTCCTGATCTCCGCTAAGTGGTTAGTAAAACACACTTTTGAAGGAATGTCAAGCCCTTCTAGAAATTTGAAGGACTCAGTTCTCGATTGTTCTTTTTCTCAGGTTCAAGTTGGAGAAAGTTCACACATAAGCCGTCGCACCGCTGACACTAGCCCTGACTGGTGTCTTCAATCGTAGGGTGCCATACCCATCTGTACCAGGCATCCTTTAATCAGTCACGTTTCCTTTTGCATGCAGTGTGACACTGACTGGATGTGTTAGGATATCAAGTGTCTGGCTTCCAATGGAGGGCAAATTCACTAAAGTGAAAATAATTGTGATAGCTGCTTCACACACACACACACACCCCACCAACCCCCGTGCATGTAAACCTGACTTTTAAGTGTTTCGTAGATAATGGATTGTGTAAGGTCTCGACTAGGCGTGGCAGCCATGGCCATTACCCTCCCTTTTCATGGGAGGGTGCTCAGCAAAATGAGATTGTCACACTCGTTTTCTTTCTTCTTCTTCTCCTTTTTTAGAGGACAGCGACAGACAGTTAAAAGCCTCTTCATGTAAGGATGTTATTTCATGAAGACACCATCCCTGGATTATCCCCTTCACTTTAAACTTCTGCCAGCTTGTACAAAGAGATAAAACAAAATAGCCCTGGTCCCAGGGGTGGGGAAGTGCTGGCCAGCTCAGCCTGGGTCCGTGAGCTTTCGTTTTGATTAGTCACATGTGAGGAAAATTCACTTAGGCTGAGAGGTGAATTTAATACCAGTTATGCACACGCTGTTCCCATCACGGCCATTTTCGCGCGATGCCACTTCATTCCCTAAGAAGGAGGAAGGTAGACCGGTGGCCAGCCAGCAAAGGTGTCACAATGCATTAAGAACAGGACTGGCTGCAGGGGATAATGGTTCTGATTGCTGTTGACTCTTGTCCCCACCAACTGCCTCATGTAAAATAAGTGACATTTAAAAGACATCAAGATGTGAGAAGAGGCAAGGGAGAGTGGGAGGAAGGCAGAGGAGGGGAAGCCTGTGCTCCTAAACTTACCTCGGGAATGCACCGTTTCTTTCCACCCTAAGTGGTCGCAAATGATAACTCGACATGCCACCGGTGACCTGCAGTAAGCTTTTAACTTCCTGTCTTGTGTTTTTAGAGAAAAATCCGTAAGATTGCTTCTGGGAACTGCTCCAACATGTTATCATTTATTTCCAATTTAATTTTTTTTAACTCTCATTCCTTTGCCCTTGCATATGGGTCTATTCATCTCTTTAAAAGCTTTAGGCTGGATCAAGTTAGGCAGTGGTAGACAACACGAGGCAGGCTACTTTCCGAAGGCCCATTTATGTCTATTTTTATAAAGAGAATCAAATTCCAGTTTACAGTAAGCATATGTTTCCGTTGACATCTGTTTCTACGACTTGGGCGCTTTGTTTGCATAACAGTCGCCAATAAATGGCCTTGTTTTAAGTCTGCTCACTGAGTTGTATGTGGGAGGTTCAGCTGGGGATTTTTGTCACAGCTGATCCCCTACCGCTGATGGCTGATAGGAAAGGGGGAAAAATCCGAGAAGCCCAGGCCGGTCTATTACTGCAGATTTTAACATTCTCAATGAACCACTTATCCAGGGTGATTCGGCAACCAAATCCTCGTGTGCCCAGGCAAGGGGGGGGGGGGGTGATCTTCAATGTGCTGAATTAAAGCTCACCAGCTTCTCTTTGGGGGGGCAGGGGTGTGCTAATGGGAATGGGATGGAAGGAGCAAGAGCAAGATCCTTTTTTTAGCCAGTCAGATAATTCAGAGTACAATCAGTTGCAATCTTTTAATGGACGTCAGAAATGAAGCTTATTGGAAACTAGGAATGCCAGATATTTGTGAAGCTGTACATATCACCCTTTTGTGTGAAGTCTTGATTATGTGTGTGTGTGTGTGTGTGTGTGTGTGTGTGCGCGCGCGCGCACGCACATGCGAATATAGGGGATAGAGCAACATTGGCTTCCTTCTGCTCATCTAATCCTGCTGTGTTTTAAAGCATATGTGAGTCCCACATGCATGAGAAACAGGCATAGTATTACAATATTTCAATGTGTGCACGTGACTGCCTTTAGCATTTGTTGTTACTGCTATTAAAGGAGTCACTACTCATGTGGAGTTGCCACAAATGCAAAGCTAGTCTGAAGTCTATAAATTTGCCCTTTCTTGCCCTGCCCCTGCAAAGCATGCCAGTTAGTTTTTAAAAAACAAAACAAAACCCAGGAAAACAAAACAAAACAAAACAACAACAACTACAAAAAACCACCAACATCCAAAGATGGGGCTGTTTGTGTGCCTTAGACAGTAACACTGATTAATAGAGGGTGTCTTTGAATTCTCAGTTTCCCCTAGGTGAGATAGAACCATAATGTGTTTGAAAATACAGTATTCACTGACTTAAACATATGAAACGTTTCCTCTGGCGTTCTTGTAAAATGTACAGCAGTCGTCTATGGAAAGTGGAACGTTTCTCAAGGGGCATTTACATATCGACGCTTTGCAGCGGAGCCAACAGCAGCAGCATGCAGTGGGGGTACCCCATTTACTCTTATCCATTGCACCTACCCTCTTTTTCCCTTTAATTTTTATATATGGCAAAAAAAAAATTCATTGACAAGAGATTTTAGATGACAGGACTGTAATTTTAAACCCAATAGAAGAGGTGTAAGCAATTTGAGTTTAGCTGAAGCGTAATCCTAGGTTGTCAAGAAGAAACCCATTCTCCCCATGCTAATCAATCAGTGTATCACCAGCCAATCATCTCTTCAGCTTAGCATATATCCCAAGGTTTGATATATCTATTAACTGCCCATCACGCAGCTAGTCTCTGGATGATGAGATTCCCCTATCTTGGCATTTGGTGGCAGACTGAGCTATCACAGTCCCAGATAAATACCAAAGTGGAGATTCCAATCCTGTTCCTGAGAGCAGAGACAATCCAGAAATATTGAAAATATTCTTAGAAGAGAATACACAGAAAATTACATTGCTCAACACCATGGTGTGGGTGAAAATTGTATATATTACATGATTCTCCCTCCCTAGACACAACATTGTAAAAGAGAATTACTCTTTTATTATGTTTGGAATGCTGGTAATCAAAAGAATTGTTGGGAGCTGCTAGGAACTCTTAATTACAAGACAAATGACATGTAGATATTTGAATAAGTAAGACTAATGACCATGCAGAAGATATATTTCCGGAAAACAAACAGAGGCTCAATTACAGAAAGCAAGGCACACAATCATTGTAATTCCAGAGTCAGAATGCGTGCGACAGGGAGTGTCTCTATTTCTGAAGATTGTATGTTGTTTCCTGGCCTCAATTCAGAGATCCTGGTATTGCGTGAGCTGCAGCAGAGTTTATCTATAGCCACTTCCTCCAGCCATGCATCCAGGCATGGAAATAGAAACAGGAGCCAAAAATCACTTCAGTGAATTGCTAAATATCTGTGGCTGTGTAGAAATCGGGAAGAGGAACGCACGAGTCTCGACCTTTTCTTTAAACTCTAATTTTTCACCTCCAAGGTTAAAATAAAATGTCTTTGCAAGATGCAAACTCAAATCATAACATAATTTTTCCTTCTACATTTGCTTATGTTGCTTAGTCCTGAAAGAAAACTAAGGTGAACTATTTGGGTATTGAAGTTCTAGCTCCATCTCGCCTACTAATTATCAGTTCTGTGTGCTGAATGAGACCCCCTTCATTTTTCAAGGCTTTCCTTCATAACTGGGGATTTCTCTGCAGTGCCCAAGAAAAGCAGTAAGCGATTATTCTTGTGAGATGCAAACAGTATCTCATATTCTTTCACAAGCTAGTTTTTCTTGTCAATAGTGCTGAAAATTTAGATTAGTGCTATGGAATTTGCTAAGCAAAAATCACCTCCATGCAGAAATGGGCAGCAGAAATGGACGAGAAACACTTTCTAGCTGAAACATAACCCTCTCAGCTCAACGCCGCCATTGTTTCAATCATCGGTTCTGGGGTATGGGAATGATGGAGTTCACGATAGCGTGAACTCTGCGGCTGGAGAGAGAAGGAAATCTGTTTTGTGTCCTGAGAAGTCTGGTGTGAGCCCATGGGGACCCTGATGACTTCTCTACGCTCAACAACTCAGCCCAGGCACTCTGACCTCAACTTGCAAACACTCGTGTGTCCTGGTGTGAAAGGCCGGTGGCAATATAAAAAAACTCTAGAAATTTTGTATCTCTCCCAACAGAAAGATAATTGTGGTATCAGTTCAGAACAAGTGTTTGGTTTAAATGGTGTATTTTGAAGGCACTTCTCAAGGAGTTCCGATTCCTAAAGTAAGATGTATAGGCTAAGGTTACAAATTTGTTATAGCCGAGAGAAGTTGTCAAGAAAAAAATAGCCAGACAGAGGGTCGTATTCTCTTTCAAGCCACTTAAAAGACTCACTCTGAGATGTCTTCCAGACTCCTGTGATTAGAATCCTGCCTGCTTGTAGATAACAACAGATATGAGAGCCCGTGACATGGGTTCTATGGAATGAAGAAAAGGATTGACTTAAAGAAAGATGGCCTATTGAATGTAGAGTCTGTTGCTGGCCTGAAACCTGTGACCTTCCTGGCCCAGGGCAACCTTGCTTTCCAGAGCATCTATCCTGTCTTCTTGTGATAATTCTCCTTCCAGGTCTATGGCTCGTATGTCTAGGTTAAAAGGCCAGTGAACGTGCGTTGAGTATAGTGACATCCATATAGAAGCTGGCCTGTGGCTGAACTCACAGGTAGCATCAGGACTCAAGTAAATACAACATAGGGAACTCAGCAAATTGGTCTTGCAACAGGAGAGTAATTCAGTTTTCATTGTCACAAGTGACAGGATTTAGAACTGTTTGTTGTTGTTCTGCATAAATACAACATGGCTGTCTAGATTGTGTAATCTGGCTCCAAGAATGAAACGCGGATCCCTCTCCCTACAGGAAGCTTCGGTCCAAAGGCAGTGCAGACCAGAGAAACAGATCAAAAGTGACTTTGTAAAACATTGACTCAAAAGTTACTGTGTAAAACATTGACTGCGATAGCCACAATGTTTCTTCACAGTTCTTGCCTTTGGAGAGGAAAGCTTAAGTTATAACGGGGATGGAGGTTACAGCGAAAGAGAAGATGACAGGAAGAGAGAGCTGGGAAGGACCAAGGGAAGGGGGAAGGCAGGGTCCGGTTGGTCCCGGAGCTGAGCTGTGCCACCTGCTGCCCAGCCCTCGTCTGTATTTCAGGTATGGAGAGGACGTGTACACCCAGACATCAGGCACCAATGAGAGCCTCTCCAAAGTCATCCTTTTACTCCTGAAGGTGACACGTTTAGTGGTAGCTAATGTGTGAATCTCAGCAGGACTCTGAAGCAGTGTGCCCAGCCACTGAGCAGGGGACAGAGCCGGGAGGAAGCCAGAGCAGAGAGCAGAGAGTTAAGAGTGAATGGTTTCTAAACACACCAAAAGAATGAAAAATGCTGGCCCCGGACTCCTTTGTGGATCTTAACTCATGCTGCCACAAGACTGGCAATAGGACCCACATCACACTGTGATGCGAAAGTATTAATTGAATAGAGCAATCCAAATTTCTATGTGAATAATGACTTAAATAATATTCAACCCCATTCAACAATGAAGTAGGATTCTCCCCCCTCCACACCCCCCCCCCCCCGCCATACCCTGAGCTATATGCATGTTGAGTCCTGCTTTAACTCTTAACTTTTTAAAATTTTCTTTTTGGTTAAGAGCAACTAAGGGAAGTGCAGGTAGAGATGCTAAGACTGCCCTTCGCCTCTCGGCAGAATCGGCAGGATCGTAAGCCTTGTCTTTAAAACAAGCACTTGAGTCTAGACAGTTCCGGAGACGTGAGAAGTAAGATGTCATCAGCAGTAGAAACTAGGAAAAAAACAGATACTCTCTATACCATTGTACGGTGTTTCAGTAAAGTTAAAGCTTATTTAAAACAGCAGCAACAACAACAGTACAACTCACACACACACACATGCACACGCACACACACACACTTGAACACACTCACACACACACGCACACATGCACACTGACACACACACACACACACACACACACACACACACACTCACACACACTAACACAGAGAAAAGAACCAGCTTGTGGATGTGTTTTAAAACTGACGTGTGCTCACAGTCAGCTAATGGATGGATCACAGTGCTCCCAATGGAGGAGCTAGAGAAAGTACCCAAGGAGCTAAAGGGATCTGCAACCCTATAGGTGGAACAACATTATGAACTAACCAGTACCCCGGAGCTCTTGACTCTAGCTGCATATGTATCAAAAGATGGCCTAGTCGGCCATCACTGGAAAGAGAGGCCCATTGGACACGCAAACTTTATATGCCCCAGTACAGGGGAATGCCAGGGCCAAAAAGGGGGAGTGGGTGGGTAGGAGAGTGGGGGGGGTGGGTATGGGGGACTTTTGGTATAGCATTGGAAATGTAAATGAGCTAAATACCTAATAAAAAATGGAAAAAAAAACTGACGTGTGACTCAGGGAAACTTTCTGTTCCCCACCTACGGGACGACTGTCTCAACATGTGTGCAGATGTGTGCTTGTTTAAGTTGTCATCTGGAGAAGCCGCTGGCTAACAAACCCTGGCTAACCTAACAGTGATGTTGACCATCAGACAGCTCACTTAGCCAGCATTCAATCAGAAAAGGGAGGTTTGAGAATTACCAGAGTTCTTGGGATGCCCTCAACCCTACAATAAAATGATCTCTTAGTGTGCGCCCTAAGGAAGGCTCACTGTTTTACGGTGCCAGTTGCTTCCAAGTTTGTGTTTTGTGTTAGACTTGCTCCACGGTGTGTTCATGCTCCGTAAGAGTATCTAATGGTTACTGTGAAATTAGAGGCTGTCCAAACAAAAGTTAAAATCCTAAAACTTTCTCCCCAAAGTGTGGTAATTCCTGGCTAGCCTAATAAACAGTCTGACATGTGTTTCAACATCATTCAATTTTTTTCAATCAGATTCATAGTTTCTTAAAGGGATGTCTAATGAAGTGTGTGACTGTATAATAGAGGAGACAGCATCTGATTTTTAATTTTTATGTTAAATAGCTTCCACTGTGTTACATGCCCATTTGAATTCTCTCAAATAAAAGGCGAATGTTAAAATATGCATCTGTGCTTGCAACCTTGATCTACTCAAGTTTTTGTGTTAATGTTTTGTCCTAAAGAGTCTTGAGAAGGAGCTGTGGGCTCAGTACCTATCTAGCCCAATGATGATTGTATGTGTGTGGTGTGTTTGTGTGTATGTGTGTGTGTGTGTGTGTGTATAGTACATATTCATCTGACTGAATCAATGTATAGACTCACACTCAAATGAATTACTTCCACTTTCACAAGAACCGGATAACTGACTTTCAGTCTGCTCTCTTCACACCCCTTGTCTCAGGACGTCCTGACAGTTTGGTCCGTTTCTTATCATTGCTATCATTCAGCTACACGTACACCTTTCAAATCTGTGGAAAGTATTTAAAAGGAAGAGAAATTGTTCATGTTTCAAAACCTATTATAATGCATTTTCAAATATGTCAGACACATCTTTGTTAAAATTAAACCAGGGATTGGTTTTGAGCGAATAGCCCTATATCCTTACAGGCGCTGTGGATGGATGCATCTAAGCTGCTTATTATATTGATGGGTTTTGCTGCTCTGCAGCAAATGAAAACAGGCAGCTGCTTCCTCCATCAAAGCAAAAAGGCAGCCTGAGTTTTTATTAGCCGAGTGTTCATTTCTTCTATTGCCAAAATTCTTACACAAAACAAAAGAGCAGTTTTAGCATATTATTGCTTAACTAGACATGAACAACTGACAGCAAGCGATAAGCCTGTCTGCTTTTCACAACTGGTAATCATTTTTGGAATAGATGTTTTAATATAGTTGAATATAAATTTTGTAATTTACATCTACAATGGTACGTAAATTTATAGATCTAGTTTGTTGCAGGAGAAGGAGGGCTATAATCACAAAGCGCTCTTCCTGGTCTTGTTTAATTTTTAATGACTATTTGAAAACTGGGGAAGGAAAAATGAAATCAAATTCATTTCTCAAAAAGAAAAAAAAAAGTGTTAAAGACAATCATGCAAGTTGGTTGGAGACATTTGTGGAAGTCCCTGGCTGAGCGAGACTGCTGTGTTTACAGCCAGGGCGTGCTTAGCACTACATTTCCACATTAGCTGGTGGTGAGAAACCCAAGTTGGTCCAGCAGCAGAATTTCTGAGGAGCAGATCATCATGTTCCCTTCATATCAATGAATAATGATAAGTGGAGAGGCGGGGAGGACAGAGCCCTGGCCAGCTACACAGCTGGTGTGCTCAGCTCGTCTCACATATACTGTTTACACCCCCCTCCCATTCCCATCTCTCCCACCTTTTCCAATATGAACATCACAGATGCACTTTCAAGTGAAATAGCAAAGAAGGCTTTGTGTAAAGCGGGTTTATCCTCAGCATCAGTGAGATGTGGTCTTATTTATCAAACCAATTTGCCAAGTGGCGCATCAGGTTTTTCAAAGTGGCTAATTCCCATTTCTTTTGTGAGAAGGGGAGACATGGGCTCAGTTGGCAGAGGGCTTGCTCAGCATGCATGAAACACTTGTTCTGGTCCCCAGCATCAATATAAACAGGTCTGTGGAGGGTGGAGATGCAGAAATTCAAGATCAACCTCAGCTACACTTGTTCAAGGCAGCCTAGGTTACGTGAGACCCTATGTCAAAAAGAGATAGTGGAGAGTCACTTATCTTTCTTCCAAGAAACCATTCCTTCCCCAAGGCCGTTAGTGGGGCGGGGGTGGGGGTGAGGGACTTGGAGCATGCTTAAAGAAAGTTGTGTTGCACTGCGAGGCCCAGGCCTAGGGCTGGTTAGTGGATGTTGGTGAGTTTTTCATGAACAGCGCGTATGTACCCCCTGGTATGGTTTTCTCTCCTGGAAGGTTTGCATAAGTGTGTAGAGCAGCCACTCTGGATCATGCAGCTTTTCCTGTCTTTGGAATGGAGTCACAGTGTTGCCTGTAAGGAAGATAAAGCGAGACTCTGGGATAGGGGTAGGCTTTAGGAGCCGGGCGTAGACCATCAGTGAGCGCAGGAAGGAAGCCCACTCCCTCCTTAATGTTTGGGGCTTTCCATGGTATGCCCATATTGGCAAAGTGACTTGGAAGCCAAAATAAGGAACAACAATTAGACCAGCACTTGCTGCTCTGTTCTTTCTACCTCATTTGTTTCTCTTTTATGTCTTTTCAAGGGAAATAAGATGACTCTGTCCAAAGGAGAGGGCCTGTTGGTTGTGTCCCCAAGCTCCCTTGGCCCAGCAGGGCTTTGGGGAAGTTGGCAGTAGAAGCCCTGTTTCTCCTCTCTTTACCGCAGAAGGGATGCGGTGTTTCTGGGGCAACCCAGGTCCTCCTTCCATCTTCCCTTCTGCTAGGAATTCTTTTGTCTCCTTTTCTAGGGTCCATTTTTTCCTAGAAAGAATTCTCCTGATAGCCTCTAGCCAGGTGAAATGGAGCTGTTCTCCTGGGGGTGGAGGGGTGGACAGGTGGACGGGTGGAGGGGTGGAGGGGTGGAGGGGTGGAGGGGTGGAGGGGTGGAGGGGTGGAGGGGTGGACGGGTGGAAGGGTGGAGAGGTGGAGGGGTGGAGGGGTAGGCACCTCTCATGGGGGGGGGCTCCCCTCTGTTTATCTTTTCTGACCAAAGGGGATTCTTGTTACTCCACCAAGGAGGAGACCTCCTTGATGAAAACACCCCAGAGGGCTTTGCTCAGTTTGGGAGAAAGTTTCACTTCAAGAGGGGGTTCTGTTTTAACATGTTCCATTCTCTAGATCAAAATACCACTTTTGCAGCCCATGAAGATACACTGTCATCATTTGTCACTTTAAAAATTAACTGAGAAAAAAAAACTTTCACAACTAGTGTATGTGGCTGTTCATCTCTGAAGCTGGGAAATTTAATTAACTAAAGCACTTCCAACTCAATTAAAACTGACACGTATTAAAGATTTAACTTACAGGACCGTTTAAATCCATCTAAAAGATTTCCCAGTAGAGGTTTACATTTGAGTGCTGGTACAAATAAAATATTGTAACCAATCTTATTCTGTAAGATGTCACAGGCTGGGGCCCACTGGCAGTCTTTGAAGCTTTTATCTGGGAATGTGCACAAATATAATACCTACATCCTGGGGCACAGCCTTACTCCATTCAACTCTTCCAGTTTATTCTTGAAGTTAGAACCCAAATGTGATTTGTCTAGAGTCCTAAAATTAGTCATTGACATCCCCGAGAACTAGACATGTGTGACCCCTCATTCTAGGGACAGCCACTGTTCAAAGGAGTAGCACATAGGGTGGTCTTCCACCGTGGGAGAGTATGGCCTCAAATCCCAGCCAGATCACATGAGCTCATTTGCCATTTACTCCACTGTGCCCTTTTCTATCATAATGATAGTCCGTGTCTTAGGAATAAGCAAGATAACCCATACAAAGTGCACAGCCCACAAGTTGGCAGGTAGGAGACGATCAATGAATGCTGTGTCTACTCCAGTAGTAAACATGGTAGTAACAGTAATGGCCAGCACAGGTTGAGTGCTTACTGAGTAACAGTAATGGCCAGCACAGGTTGAGTGCTTACTGAGTGACAGTAATGGCCAGCACAGGTTGAGTGCTTACTGAGTAACAGTAATGGCCAGCACAGGTTGAGTGCTTACTGAGTAACAGTAATGGCCAGCACAGGTTGAGTGCTTACTGAGTGACAGTAATGGCCAGCACAGGTTGAGTGCTTACTGAGTAACAGTAATGGCTAGCACGGGTTGAGTGCTTACTGAGTGACAGTAATGGCCAGCACAGGTTGAGTGCTTACTGAGTAACAGTAATGGCCAGCACAGGTTGAGTGCTTACTGAGTGACAGTAATGGCCAGCACAGGTTGAGTGCTTACTGAGTTCTCACTACACCCGTTTAATCCTCAGTCTGTATTCAGAGTGGACACTATCCTCCTATGCAGATAAGGAATCAAGGCAACAGAGGTGTAAGTGACCTGCTGAGGCCACAAAGCTAACATGTCATGGATGTTTTTCAAGTTCACATCCTTACCAGGTGAGCAGCTGCAATCATGGCTGCCATGTGTCCCCATGTCTCAGCAGTGAGTCTCACCACCGGTTCCTTTTCTGGCACCTGTCCCTCAAACTGACCATCAGACCCAAAGGCCAGAGCCCCTGGGAATGTTCTGGGAAGAATGTCTTCCCTTCTTTGCCTTTGGGCCAGGTTCCTTCTTTTCCTCATAGTCTGCACCTCAGTAATAGTCCAGTCAAGATGCACACAGTTCAAGTCTTACCGCTTCTTAAACTTGAACCCTACCTGCAAACCTATCTCACAATCCAAGAGCATTTAGTGTTGAAATCCTCTGGACAGCTCATTATTATCCGTGTGTTCATTACTGACTCTTTTATATAGTTAAGTTGGCTCTCCCAAGGGCAGCTAAGTTTCAGCCCAGTGCCCTTGGCCTATCACCCAGTGGAAGGCAGCAGATCCTCTGTGTAAAGAGTCACCTGGGGCCACATTGTAACTCCATGACAGAGTATTTGTCCAACTTGTCTCTTGGTGTTCCCCTCTGCAGGACAGTTCTCAATAGTATTAGCATTAAATACGTTTTCATCTGCCTGGTCTTCTGGGCTACACAGACATTCCCTCCCACACAGATCTGACTTGATCTCATGGGGTTATTATTTAAAAGCGAGACTCTCCGTGAAAATATCTAATAAATGCCCTCGACGCGGTATAGAAACATTTCAAAGCAGTATCAGCCATGACCCCAGCGACAGTGGCTTCTACCACCTATAAGGAATTTGGTGTGTGCCAACTTTATTTTAGATGTATTATATGCATACACATTTAGTCTTCTCAGTATCCTGTAAGCAACACTCATGGCCTGTATTTATCAAATAAGAGGCTCGAGGCGTTGCCCAACTGGCTGGCTAAGGAAGCCCCGCCCCCACCCAGAGCTGCCGTGCTTTCCTTCCTTCAAAGCACTGCTCAGTACCTTCAAATTCTATTTATTGTCTCCTGCCTCTACTAAAGCTATTTAGGGAAAGGCTGTGCTTTAATTACTACAATACCCTGGCTTCTAAGGCAGACATGGCTGTTAATAACTGCGTGTTCCATGAATGAATGAAGAGGCTTTAAAAGGTTAAGCACCTTGCCAAGGTCACAGATCCATAAGAGCCGGGACTCAAAATGAACTCCATCTAAGTCCAGTAGGTGAGGCCTCTTTTTCTATTGTAGTCTTTACGGGGCGAAGCCCCCCCCCCGGATATAATCCGATGGAAACCTATCATTTTGCAGATGAGGATTCTGAAACTCAAAAAGGTGACATGACATAAGTCCCAGTATCTCTCTGTGTGGTAATGTCTCGGTCCAGGCTTCCCTGGGCTGGTATTTAATACATCATTATATCAGCCACCTCAGCTCATGGAAAAATGGGAAGAAATTCGCATATGCATCTGTCCATTGTCCACCATCTTGTTTAAGACAGAGACCCTCGACACTCCTGAGTCAATTAGTTCCTGGATCATGGTTAGTGGTGATGATTTGAGATATCTTTGAGAAGCAGGCTGACAAGACCCACTAGGTCATTAGATGTAGGGAGTGTTACGGCCTCAAAGGCAGTGTGGCAAGGGGCACGAGGAGGTCCTTACCCAGTTTCGTCCTGCCTCCCTGTGCTCCTGGTCAGCCAGGTGTCTTTAGACTATCCAGGATTAACTTGCATGTCTTGTCTCACTCTCTCCCGTTCCTTCACGATGGAGCCCTACTCCTAGAACATCAAAACTTCCCTCTCTTCAGAACTTTATTTCCTGAGACTCTTCTTTGAAGGACCATTCTGTCCATCCGTGTCCCCTCTGTCCACCCATGTCCCCTCTGTCCATCCGTGTCCCTCTGTCCATCTATGCCCCCCTCCTTCCTTTATTTACATTCCTTCCATCCACATACGTCCATAGCTTTACATCCCTACTGTAACCTCATGCATAGCACCATTGTCTGACTTCCTTATGAGTACCATTCTAGTGGCATTTAAAAGGAACATTATTTAAAATTTAACATTATTTAAAATAAAGTAACAGGCATTTGCCCCGGCTGGTGCTTGCCTGCCAGGAATAGATTAAGACCTAATAGCTACAGACATCATCACACACGTTGATTTTAGGACACAGAGAAATGAAGCTGGAACCAGGATGGAATAGCTCTCCTAGTGCCACGGGGTGCTGCTATTCAGGCTGCTCGGGGAGGAATCATCGTGATTGCCTTACTTGGCTGTGGACCCTGCATGCTCCACTACTGACCGACAGAACAAGAAGTGCCCACTGGAAGAGATCTGAGACCTGCTCCTCAGGAGGGAATCTGTATCTTCTACCTTATCCTGGTCAAAAGCGCATGGCTGTGCAGATCAGAGGTCCTAGCAGGAAAGCAAAGACGGCTATTGTTTTGCTAAGCGAACACAACAGGCCCATCAAAGTAACTTTGAAATAAGTGTGTTCAGACCCTACATTAGTGCAGCCACTGGCTTTGGCCAGAAAAGCTCCTTTTTTACAGTGGGCCACGGTAACTGCGTAACTCATTAGTAGCCAATGTGTGCCGGCCACTTTGGAGGCTCAGCCTTGAATACTTTTATATCACTCCCTCTAAGGATCACTGCAGGACACTGCAGGGAGGTGTGTTGTGAGGTGTGTGGTCTTCAGAACTTGACATCATCATTGTACCGTTGATCTCACAGCAGCCGAGGTTATTGGCCAGAGACCTGTGCAAGCCTGGGCCTATGGGCATCCTGCTGTGTGGAGAAGAGACCTGCAGGGATCTATAGGAGATAATAGTAGCCAATGGGGAGGTGTTCACCCCACCCCAGTATCTCTATGGGGACTTCATGATGTGGAAGAGGAGAGAAACATCTTCTTCAGTGATGTAGCCACTAGTGGAAAGGCCATGATCCTGGGAACGATCCCTCGCCCAGGGTCCTGTAAGCAACCGACTGCTAAAATAAAGGGGAAGTAGAGGAAGGACTAGAAAGAGGATCGGCAACAGCTGAAAGGGGATGAACGAGGGTAATAGAGTCAGGATAAACAGCAAACGCGCATGTGTGTGAAAATGCTCTAACGAAACCCATTGTGAATATAATTAACATACACAAACAATATTAAATGTGATAAATCCATGTCTTGGATAGGCTTTGAAGAAACAAATATGTTTTAAAAAATGTTTTATCACTGTGTGGATGGTCTATGATGAGGAACGTGCACAGCTGCCCATGTGTGGAGGTCCTAGGACAGTTCTGTGCAGTCGGTCCCCAACCCTCTCACCGTCACATGTGATCTAGGGCTTAAGTTATAAGAGCCAGCCCAGAACAAACATTCTTACTGGGCATTAGTGGAGCATACAAATTCCACGTGGGACAGTTACATATAGATCCAATGTCCCTTAGCCTAAAAGCCTGGGACCAGAGGCATTTTAATTTTGGGATCTTTTCAGATTGGGGATACATAATTTCTTGTAAATGGAGTCCAAAGGTAAGCATGAAATCCAGTTGCTTCTTATGTATTTTATACAAGTCCCCCTAAGTTGGTTTTATATAGTGCTTTAGTGCGGCTGTGTTTTGACTGACGTCACCCGAGAGCATGCGACCATCTACCATCGTGGGAACACTCAGAAAAATGTCAGGTTCTGCAGTATTTTGGATTCTAGATTAGGGACACTCAACCTGTCCACCAGAATATGGACTATACTTAATTTTTAAAGGATTTGTTTATTTTTATTTCCTATGTATGAGTATTTTATCTCTGCGTATGTATGTGCCGCGTGTGTGTTCTGGGAGGCCAGAAGAGGTAGGTCGGCGCACACCCTAGAACTAGAGTTAAAGATGGTTGTACGCCATCGTGTGGGTGTTAGAAGCTGAACCCTGGTAACCTGCAAGGGCAGCAAGTGTTCTTAACTACTGAGCCATCTCTCCAGATCCTGCCCTTAATTTTTGACCAGATATCCCATCTCTAAGGATGGAAAAAGGTGTTAGGAGAAGGTATGTCCTTCTACTCCTGCTGTTGTTTATAATCTTGTAATATTACAAACTTCAAGCCTAACTTAACTATCTGCCAAGAGGAAATGGGTTAATTGAATGTGGATGCACAGTAGAGTACCTAGGCAGTCTGTACAAATGACACATCTGGAGCGTAGGCTCCATGTTACAGACTCATTCTAGCCTTCTTGGATGGGGGGAGGGGGGCCAAAATCAAGTTGCTGAGTCCCTGCGTGACAAGATCCCAACTGAGTAAGATACCTTTATGACTAGAAAGGGTTTTTGGAATGATGTCTAAAACATTAACAGTGATTACATTGCTAATGGTAGAAATTTAGCCTTTTGATCTTTGTATTTAACTTAGTTTAAAAATCACTCTATAATTTCTGGAAAAAATATAAAAAGAATTGAAAAGACTCTGCACTTTAGAAGTCACATTTGCTCTTCACTGGGGCCTAAGTTTTAGTTAAATACCTTTCCCCTATCATTACTTTTTAAAAACCTCACAGCCACACGTACTCAGGGTATAAAGAAATTCATTCTTGTGGTAATTATATCTACTTGGTGAGAGCAGTGGCTTGGGTCTTCCTTCAGAGACTTTCATTATGTACTTCAGTCTTTATGAAGTTCTTTATGTGTGGAGGTGTACGAGGCCTTATGACTTTGGGGTCCTGACAAAGCAAAGGTTAAAAACTGTTCTCCGCCTGTCCAGACCCTTGGGATAAATCGCTGCGGTCCACACGCATTCTCTCGTCTGCTCTTTGCAGGAGGCCAACAGTAACAGTCGGCTTTCCCTTTGTGCCTGCTCAGAACCGTCCCTAAGCGCGCCGCATGTATTTCCCTCACCCGATCCTCGATCCTCACGGGGATCCCGGGAAGTTGACGGTGCAGTTATTATGGTGTGCAGATGAAAAGCTGACTCAGTAACCTATCCAAAGTCTCTCCACCAGCAAATGGCAGAACCGCGACCAGAGCCGGAACCGGACTGCTTTCGAGCAATCTGTAGTCTTAACGGCTACACTCACCCACACCCCTTTTCCTTCCCTCTAACTGTGTTACTAAACACCTCTTGTTGGTTCTCCTTGTTCTGTCTTCCCCTCCCAAGTTGTCCTTTCTTCTGAAAATGCTGGGAAGTTGGAGTAGTAAGTTTACCTGACGGGGCTCTCCTGCGGCTGGTACTTTAGTGAAGCCACCTCTTCCTCCTCAAAGTAGGAGATCCGTCTAGGGAGAGAAAAATCGAGTCTTTTCAATGTGTTTAACTTTGTGGACGAGCTTCCTTAAACTCAAAAGGGAAGGCTGGGCGGGGAGGGGGCGGGGCTTACTGACGGATCGATGGTTGAGTCTGATCCCTCGGAGAAAACCATAATTTTTATGAGATTATTTGTTCTACTCATATCTAAGGTGATGTAGACTCCTAGTAAAAATGTTGGGGCCCGGCGGTGGTGGTGCACGCCTTCAATTCCAGCACTCGGGAGGCAGAGGCAGGCGGATTTCTGAGTTCAAGGCCAGCCTGGTCTACAAAGTGAGTTCCAGGACAGCCAAGGTGATGGTTTTAGGAAGTGTCTGACCATGAACTTTAGTATATAGGAATACTGTTTGATTTAAAGGCATGCCAAAGTTTGGTGACATTAATGTTTCTTAATTTTATACTGCAGTTTGGTTTTTTTTAATTAAAGAAATGAACTTAAGGATATTTTAAAGCATTAATATGGAAAGGTATTGAGAGATAGAATGACCTCGGCAGTTTTATCTGCTCCTTAAAGTGATTTTATTTTATTTTATTTTGCCTAAAAGGATCTGCACATTCACATAGAGCAAGCCTTCATTCAACCTATGTGTATAAATTATGTATAACCAGGATTAAGATCCATTTCACCTACCATCAACATTTACGTTTTGATATCTGTAATGCTGGTTTTTAGTGGTTTGTTCTGTTTTGTTTTGTTTTGTTTTGTTGTGTTGTGATTGAAGTTTGGCAAAGTTTATAGAGGCTGCTCGACTGAGAAAGGTCCTAACATTGGCCATTATAAAGACAACAGCCAAGAAAAGCCATGGTCTGGCATACGGAAGGGACCATGCTGTTAAGTGTGGTTGGATATGCAATGGCTTGTGCTGAGCCTTTGTTTTAGAAGCTACTCTGGAAGGAAACACTGTCTCACCCTGGTATCTCCTCTTGCGTTTCTAGGCATCTGGCCATCCGAGGAGGTCCTGGCTCACTACTGCCTCAAGCACAGTCATATATTCAGGTAAGGGCCACAGGTAAAAGCTATCTGTTTAGCCCATCCCCCGATACTGAGTTTGCCTATTGAAAATGGCTCATCCTATGGTCTCCAGACTGTAAACTGTTGAAAGGAAGAAAAAGAAAGAGTCCCGCATGAACAATTACGTGTTGCTTCTGAGGAGGTATCCACATGGCCCTTAGGCTAAAGTCACACAGCCAGCTCTTGCTGGCTGTCAAAGGCTCTTGATTTCCTCTCAGAGCATTTTATTTCACTTTGATTTGGGGGAAACAAAAGTGGAGGTACAATCAATCCTTGCTGATTGTGAAGGTCAAAAAAAAAAAAAAAAAAGAAAAGAAAAAAGAAAAAAAAAAAGGTCCCCACAATGCACATTCCGTGACATATGCTACAGACGTCACTAAGGAATTAAAGAAATGCCTGACAGCTGTTAACCGAGGATGCTCTGGCCTTAAAGGTATTTTTTTTTTTTTTGTGACCATGACAATATGTATAACATAAATTACTATACTAAAGAAATCGATATTTTTTAGCTGTTAATATGTGTTATGCATCAAATCATGGATAAGATTTAGTGGGGAAAAGGCCTTTTATTTTAAAATTCTGGAGATCTTTGGTACAAGCAGAAAGTAAGGGTTTGGGCTTTTTTCATTTTAGTTATTATTTTATGAATATTCTATGTATATTTCAGTCCAATGTGTTTTATAGCAAGTCATTAGTGACCATGATGTGTTTAAACTGTATGTTCTTAAAAGAGTAAGTTGATACTATGTAATATTTGAAGCTCTGTGGGTTGATATTTACCAAGCAATCTGTGGTTACTTTGAATAACTAAATGTGTATTAAAATAATTTCTAATATGAATGTCCTCTTTTGACATCCCCCCCTACACACTTTAATTTTGTTTTTTCTCTCCATAAACTCCTCAAAGTTGGAGACTGCACAGTGTTAAGAGTCTAAGCATGTCACATGTGCAGAGGGCAGGCCTGAGTCTGGCTGCACAAGCACCCGAGAGGCTGTGCCTAAGCTCCAATCAGCAACTAGTGAACCAGGGTGAGAAGGTCACACAGGAGGGCTGACATTTAGGCACAAAAGGGGAAAGTAGGTGTAGAACGACACATTGAGCCTTAACTCTGAGCCTGGTCCCACTCCTGGCTTGCCCAGGTTAGCCACATTATACCCCTGCATTGTTTAGTTTGCTGTGTTGTGCTGGGATCAATTGTGATCTAAGTGTTAATTACTAAATGCTCGTGGGTAATTGTGCTTTATGCGAGTGGTTTGGCTTTCCAAAATATTACAGCTTGTTTTAGAATTGTTTTAGAATTTAAAAACAAAAACAAAACAAAACCAAAACAAAAAACCCCTCAGGATTACGTTTATTTGTGCCTTGTGTGTGACTCTAACATAAGTTCATAGGCACTCGCGTATCTTCTTGGCTTACTTGTCTAGCTGTTTTTGAAGGCATGAATGTGGATTAACAATGTTATCCTTTCCTAACAATTATCCTTCGCAACTCTAGCTAGTTTAGTCCTAAAAGACAGCGCCATTGACAAGGGAAAAAAGGGAACCTTCTCAGAGTTTTCAGCTCAGCGGTGGTAATGTTGCAGCGAACACTAATGAGGGAACCCCCACTGGTCTGCCTGCTTTGTGACTTTTCTATTTCATAATTATTTTTAAAACGCAAAACGCCATGAGGTAGGCCAGTCGTGTCTCCACACCTCCCTGGCAGTGTCCTTCTGACTGCAGATGGCAATTTGTTCTTGTAACATATATATGGCTCTGACCATTCCCATCTAATTTGTATGGGTTCTACCATGTCTTTCTCTTTTTCAGGGACCTTGCTGTGTGTGAGCTAGGGGGTGGCATGACATGCTTGGCTGGGCTCATGGTAGGTCTTTTCTCAATTCCAATCCCATTCAGAGGGAAAACAAAAGGAAAAATGTTCCAGGGCCTCCAACTGCTGGGTCAGAGAACCGTCAACAGCATCAGCTGCGGTCAAGCTGCCGGGTCTTGAGAGACCTTCTAGATTGACTTACTTTCGGATCATATTGATTTTATGGTTGCCTCGATGAGCAGAAACATTTTACCTCAGTGTAGTCAATATCGCTTGTTGTGACATTCCAGGCCTCGCACAGTCTTTCTTTGCTATAGGGAAAGCTTTTTTTTTTTTTTTTTTTTTTTTTTTTTTTTTTCAGATTATAGTCCCATTTGCTAAGATACAGGACTAGCCCGGCGAATCACAGTTGGAGCACCATGAGATAGCTGCTAATGTTTTGCCTGCATTATTACATCAACAAACATGATCCAGAGCGCTCAGTAATTAGATTCTTTTGAATTAGATTGGCCATTCAGGAACGCCGTTCCCCATTCTCTGGGTTCTGAGTCATGTATTCAGGAGATATTATGTAGCAGCACACTGCATTAGACAAGTTTTTATGTCTCTACAAATAAAAGCATATTGTTACACTGATTGGCATTTGACAAACCTGTCGCTCTTATACAATGTGTCGAGGTTACAGCCCAATGTGCGAGCATGTCAAAGCTCACAAAAAAATTACCCTCACAAAGCCATCTGCCTGCAATGCAAAGTTATATGAAGGGCATCAGGCAGCCAGACAGAAGCAAGCTGAAAGGCAGAGTGACAGCCTTGTATGATGGCTCTACTAGATAAACAGAAGCCCGCAAATGAAAGCCTCTCAGAATACCATCATCCGCTGTCACAATGCAATTACCGAACAGAATGATAGCAAGATAGAGGCTCCCGCAAATGGAATGATAAAAGTATTGACTGATTTGATTGAATGATTAAAATAATGCAGACATAAAATGAAAAAAGATTGAAGATTGTTACAGAGAAATAGGTGGAAGAAGCATGATACCGAAGGCTTGTCACTGCCGTCCTCACTTCCACACAGACAACCGTGTTTGCTCATTGTTTGCCCTGCTCTTTTTTTTTTTTCTTCTTCCTCCTTTCCAGGTTGCTATTTCTGCAGATGTCAAAGAAGTTCTGCTAACTGATGGGAATGAAAAGGCCATCAGAAGTATCCTTATTCAGATAGAAAGCCGGTTCATCGTGCTTGCCCCCCGCCCCCAAGCTGAGTAGCAGTCGACATAAAGACAGACAGCGCGGGGTATTCAAAAAGAGCTCCTCACACACACACACGATCAGTAATTAAGAAAAACAAGCAATATATGAATTCCCTGCAGATGACTGTGGGTGTCTTCCTTTTCATAGGGTTGCCAGACACTCCTCCCCGATGGGGTCTGTGTTTTTCATGCCTCTCTCGAGGCGATTCAGAATCTTCATAATTTTGAAACATTCTCGCTCCTTTATTCTCATTAAGATCTTCCAGCACCAAGCAGATTAAAATTATTATTTACTTTACTTGATGTTGCTTGTAAATATTAACATCTAGCCTCTGTGCGTGTGATATTACACACGCCCGTCATATTGTGCCTATGCTAATTGCTAAGCAGTTGTCTATATCTCCCGCTAGAAACAGCTATCACCTCTTCGTCATCTCCTTTTATTTAGGATTAAAAGCTGTCTCTCCTTTTTTTTTTCTTTCTGCTATGCTATTACAGTTCAAACCCCATTATATTAGATTATGTTTTACTAATATGTACACAGAGTTCAGGAAATTGAACCGTACTTTAAGAACGCAAGCATAAGTTATTGGCTACTGTAGCAGTCTAGCTGATTTGCTCAAAGGCAGTTAGCAGCAGTTAGAAATTGAGAGGAAACGTGGAAGATCTGTTTGCTTTGGATTTTTTTTTTTTTTTTTGACATGGTGAGGAAGACAGGACTCTTATTTGCATTTTTACTCCCTTCAAGGGCTTGAAGCAGCTTTGAATTTTGTAGCCTTTTATATAAAGCCTATTTTTCTATTTTTGATTTTTTTTCCTGCTTCCTTCCTCCACTCTGTAAATCCCCCCCACCCCCCTTTTTGGAAAATAAACTTGACGGCAGCTCTGTCAGCTGCTCACACAGGAGGAAGGAGGAAGCAGAACTGTGGTGGCTAATACTGTGTGGCAGCTGTGAGCTCTGCAGAGCCCCACCCAGCTAATTGCCTGACAGCCCTTAAAAAAAAAAAAAATCAGGAAGGAAAAACAGCCAATCACAACCTTGGCCTTTCACACCAGGGAAAGATCACAGAAGGTGCTTCCCTTTTTTTAAACATCAGATTTTAATCATGATCTTGAGACTGTGGCGAGTTCTAAATATTCCTGAGGACCACCACCGCCATCGTCGCTCCCTTCCATTCAGTCCTGGTTCTTCTCTCTCAGTGACTGCGCTCCTCCTTGTCGGGGAGCACGGAGAGCAATGGGAAGCTCTCAGGTATGCCAGCTCAGACCTGCCTAGCGGTTTTCTGAGGGTAGGAAAACAGGAATATTGAACGAGAGAGAGAGAGAGAGAGAGAGAGAGAGAGAGAGAGAGAGAGAGAGAGAGAGAGAGAGAGAGAGAGAGAAAGAAAGATGTTTTGATTTTGGAAACTTTCAGATTGGGCCCAGTAGCCTTGAAGTCAGCAAGTGACTTTACTTAATAGCCCCAGAAATCAATTAGAAGTTTTTATCATCAAACTGTGGGAAGCATCTGGAATCAGTATGTAAATTTAATTGTACTAAAATTATTGTTGAGCTAATCTACAGAGACTCCAAAGAAGGGAAGCAAGGCTAATGTCATTAATTATCATCGCACCTTGGCTTTAAACAGCAGAGGTGCCAGGCCAGCTCTTGAAATCAGAGAGGAAATCGCAGATTCTGCCATTCACTCTGCCGGCCTTTCAAAGAAATGATTGGTACAGCCCCCTCCCAAGAAAATGGATTTTTAACATTTGGTCCTCAGAGGCTCAGCCCTGAGAGAGCTTTATTGTGCTGGGTTTTACAATGGGTTTAATATAGCGGGGTGCCAAAGGGCAGGAGGGGAGAACCTTACAATGCAGATGGAGTAGGTCCTTTCAGGATGCAGACCCAAACTGGCCGTGCGTTTTATTTCATCTCTTAGGGACTTCCTGATAGGGTTCAGTTTTTATGGTGTTTTCCTTCCATGTTTGTGTGCCTTTTTTCTGTTGTAAGTAGATCTAATTTATTTTAATTAAGAGAAAAAAGCATGCAAAAGCCTTAAAATTGGCAATGTGGTTTCCTGCTTTTAATACTAATGTTGTTGTTGATTTGCAAACAGCTTACAACAGGCATGCTTTGTAATCTGTTTTGCTGAATGAATTAATATGAGTGAGTTTCCCCTCCCCGTTTGTGTGCCCCCTCTCTGTAAGAATAAATTATTCGCCAAATCACACAGTGCAGATGCAGTGTATAGATCAAACAACTCATTCAGGAATCACTGTTTATGTCTTTCCTTTACAATTTTAGGAGGCTGAAATTATACAGCAATCGTAGGATATTATCCAAAAATTATTTTGTAAAAAGTAAAGGTGGGTGCCAGCAACAACAAGTGGGGAGAACCCTTGGCTGAAGCCAGCAAATCTCTAGGCAAAGCTGCTAATTATTCTTAATGGACAAGATGAGCGCATTAAGAAACAAATGAACATACCAGAGAGATGATAAAAATCGGCCTGGCAGTCACTCATCAGCTGAGTGTTAGCCTGTGTATTTGTCTCATCATTTTAAAATTGTCTTGTTATTCTTGGCTTCTGAATGGAATGAACCCAGCTAGTCTTATTTACTGGTCTCTTTAAGTTTTCATCATTCTGATTTTTATCTTTTAATTTTCTTTTTTTTTTTTAAAAAAAAGAAATATAGCATGTTTGTTATTTTGTTTTTAGCTTGACTTTTTTTTTTTTAAGTATAAAGATGTATTGGGGTTGTGGAAACATGAGGGAGAGAAGAAGACAGACAGGCAGATAGAGAAAGATTAAGACAGAGAGTGAGCTTGACTTATTTTTAATGTGTGGGACAATGAAGAGATAAGGTCTGGACCTGTATATTACAAGAGCATGTTAGCCAATTGTGCGGCTGTTTATCTTTCTTAGATGCACCATGAGTTAATTACCTATGTAACTCTGCATCTTGACCCTTAAAAAGCTGCTGATCTGAGATTTAAGGCAAAGAGATGTTTAAAAAGAAATTAAGAATTGAGGTAAAGCGAATTTTATATCTCGAGTACTTCTCAGACTCATGAGTAGGCTTCTTTAAGTTTCTCCTTGGTCCTTAAGGGGCCTCGCTGGCTTTAACCCAGAGCTTTCCGTCCTAAGAACCATCATTCCCTAAAGACAGCCTTTCATCTGCACCCACAGGAGTTCAGAGGGTACGCTGGAAACGGATCATCTGGTTTAGCCAGTTCTCAATTTGGTTTTAATTATTATTTTTTATTTTGTGATACGGACTTTGTGCCTATCTGTGTTCCATGTGCGTACTTGGTACCTACAGAGGCCAGAAGAGGGCATCAGATTCCCTGGAACTGGAGTTACAGATGGTTGTGAGCCACTTTGTGGGTGCTGGGAACCTAAGCAGCCAGTGCTCTTAACCACCAAGCATCCATCCATCTATCTATCTATCTATCTGTCTGTCTGTCTGTCTGTCTGTCTGTCTGTCTGTCTGTCTGTCTGTCCGTCCGTCCGTCCGTCCGTCCGTCCGTCCGTCCGTCCATCCATCCATCCATCCATCCATCCATCCATCCATCCATCTATCTATCTATCTATCTATCTATCTATCTATCTATCTACACACACATATATGTGTGTATATCTATCTATATGTGTGTGTATGTATATATACATATATGTATATACATATCTGTGTATATGTACATATATAGGTATATGTATAGGTATATATACATACACACACACACATATACACACACACACACACACACACACACACACACACACACGCCCTTCGTTATTTCCCTTTTAGTGTAGTAAGAAAGAAATCTTTAAATACTCACATGTCGTAACTACTCAGTAAGATGTAGCTGACGAAATGTAGCAATGATAAAAGAGTAAGGGAGAGAGTGGTAGGCTGAATTCTGATCCCTGCAAAGCCCCCTCCAAACCATAATGAGTAAAAGTAGTCTGGGCAACTTGCCTGTGATCTTAGCACTTGGGAGGTGGAGGAAAGAGGATTGGGAGTTCCAGGCCAGCCTGAGTCACATGAAACCCTACCTCAACGTAAAGGTGAAAAGAAGGAGAGAGGGAAGATAGGAGGGACAGACAAGTAAAACACCTGCAGGTGAGCAGCCCAGATGGCCGTGGCCACTGATTGATCCACTGCAGACACCCTGCCTTGCCCCATCTCTGTAGTGGTATCTGCAGAGTGTTCCAGTGCTGCAGACAACTCTCCAGTTCCCAAAGCAGCTGCTGCGGGGAGGGGGAGGGGTGGCTGATGTGCATAAAGGCCAGGCTGCGGCATTGCCAACAGACCTGGTGGCACCTGGGTGTCATTTCTCCATCTGTTGGAGTAAGGAACAGATTTAAGAGTAGAGTAAATCCAGACATGCCTTTAACCCCAGCCTTGACTTACCAAGGAGGCAGAGTCAAGCAGATTCACCACCAGCCTGATCTACAGAGTGAGTTCCAGGACTGCTAGAGCTACACAGAGAAACCCTGTTTCAAAACAGTAAACTATTAGATAGATAGATAGATAGATAGATAGATAGATAGATAGATAGATAGATAGATAGACAGACAGACAGATTAATAGATAGATAGAATATAACCTTAAATCAGAACAAAAAATTGCTGCTTTTGAGCATGTAAAAAGTCATTTAGAGATCAAAATTAATAGGATTTATGTTATAATCTAAGTGTTCTTCCCTCCCTTCTAATCCCCGCCAATGAAACTGAAGATGACATAAACCAAAATAGCAGTGCCCCATGAGTCACGGTGCTATTATGTCTTACATATTTCCAAAGAACAATACTGGGCTGCAGAGCTGTCTCAGCAGGGCAGAGTGTATATACCCTGCTTCCCCAGGGTACACTTTTCCTAGCTCCAGGAGTGATCCAGCACCTCTGATCTTTGCAGGGTTTATACACGTATTCAAAACTCACACGCAGACCAGACACACATGCATAGTTTAAAATGAAATCTCCTTCCTTCCTTCCTTCCTTCCTTTCTTTCTTTCTTTCTTTCTTTCTTTCTTTCTTTCTTTCTTTCTTTCTTTCTTTCTTTCTTTCTGTTTAAGAACAAAACTGGGGCTGGACAGATAGCTCATGGGTGCTCTTCAGAGCACTCAGACTGTATGTAACTCCAGTCTCGGGAGGTCTGATGTCTTCTTTTAGTCTCCAAGAACATCAGGCACACATATGGTACACACACACACACACACACACACACACACACACACACACACACACACTTAGGCAAAACACCCATACACATTAATTAAATAAATAAATTTAAGAATAACCTGATTCAAAATGTATGTACAACTGATAAATACAATTACCGATTAAACGGATAAACTAATATTTCCAACAGTATTTTACATGCCCAGAATGCATGCAGTTGACCTAAGAGACTGTCGTTGCTATTGTATATGGCATATTTAAGAATAAAAATAAACTGATAATTTAAATGGAGGATCGTTCCTGACTTGGGCTTTGTTTAGGAAGGAAGCTAGGGGTAGGCTTGTGGCTCCCTCTGAGCCCCTGGGCAGCTGCCCTGACAAGGGGCTGAGACAGCTTCTCCTTCTCCCCCAAAACCGCAGGAAGGCTTTTCCTTCTGGATGGTGGGAGCAGATCACAGAGCAGGACTGGGTCTGTTGTGACGAACATTATCCTGCTCATATTGACTCGGTTTGATTGGATTTCCTCTATTACCCTGAGGTGACACAGGGAGATGATAAAAATCTATGATTGGACACAGTGCCATCCAGAAAGACCATCACAATCGGACCTAAGGGCTGCGGGCACAGAATCAGAGTTTATCTCTTAAGGTGATGTTCTCCAATAACACCTGCATCTTTTCTCTTTGTGCTTCTTTTAAAAATGTTTTAAAAGCCCTTCTAAACCACAAAACATATTTCCTGCCCAGTTTTAAAACTAAGGTAGCCCAAGTACGGCTGTGAATTTTCCATTAAGAAAATAACTTCTAGAATATAAATATCCATGCTTGCTCTGGGCCTGACCACCCAGAGTCATGGGTTTATAAATTGCATAAAGTATATAGTGTTAAGATGTTTACTAAAAATTAACAGGTTTTCTGAGTTATGTAACTTAACTTCCCTGTGACTATTTTATAAAAAGTATTACCTCCACTCACAAAATAATGTTTTGCTTGTGAGATTAGTCAAGTACTTAGGACGCTACAGGTGTGCCAGGCACATTATGGCAGGCAGTTGGGTACCATGGCAACGCAGAGTAGGGTGTGGCTAGGGGAGGGGACTCAATAAAAAACAGTTGTCAGTTGACTCTACTAATTTTGCTTCTCAGAATGAAGATGTCAGGCATCCTTTTCTGCAAGATGCTTCATCTAGCACACTCCTGAAATAGACAGAAACCGTAGGCCGGTGTGTCATTTTAGTTAATCAAAACAAGTAGGCAAATTAGTCTCCTTTATTTTTTTTTTAATGAATGTAATTTAACAGTATTTAATTTGCATACAGGAAAGTTCACCCAGGAAAAAGCAAGTCTGCATTATGGCACTTTTGTAAACCTCAACAAAGCCCATCATTAGGAGACCTAATTGATTTTTCCTCCCCACTCCTGAGGGAATAGAGCTACCACAGTACCTGTGTATTCACTCCGAGAGGAATGGGTGTGCCCGGTGCTTCAAGCAGAGATTTGAGTTTAAGAATCCCGTGGTTCTGTTCTGGCAGGAAGATCTCGGGCGGTGTGTGCTCTGAACACTCAGGAGAGCAGTTTTTTCTGAGCACTAGCGGGGACATCGTTGTCTGCCTGGTGTCCTCCCCAGGCCCAGTTTCATTCAGCTTGCTGCCTTGACTAGGATCCGTTTATTTCTTGTTTATTTAAACCTGACTTATTCCAGGAGAGGGACTGTGAAGTTCATGTAGCAAATGTGTCACGTGAAATAAAGGAGGAGGTGGGGGTGTTTAGAAATCAGAAACCCAGGGGGTTCCGGGGAAACCAGAGACAGAGGTCAGTACAGAAATAAGACCACAGGAGCTCTTCTGGGTGTCAGAGGTAGTGTGTTTGTTAGGCTCTGACAGCCCAGGGGCCAGAGCAGAGATAGGAGGAACTGCACTTTTCCTAGAGCTGAAACTAGAAGGGATTTTTCCCGAGGATCTTCAGATGTTATTCACCAGGTCCACAAAGCACCTCTAATCTAAACATGGCTCCTCTGTGTGAGTCCTTCTACACTAGCTCATGTCTGCAGGCAGAAGCGCTTCAAGAACCCTTTGCTAGGTTGACTTTCTTCTTCCCTGTTGCATTTTCTCCCAAAGATGCTCCAAGCATCTCTCCACCCCTCTCTGTGCCTCCTCCCAACACTGTCCCTGAAACTCACCTCTCCCAACCAGCACTTAGGTGCCCAGCAGAGGCTGGCCTTGCCCTCCTAGGGGACTGGTGGACACCCTCCCCCGCACACACACCTGGCAAGTGGCACAGCACCTCATGCTCCCCAACAGTGCCCTCCAGCATTTGTCCTCTGGGCTCCACCTTGATGCTACCTAGATGGTCCTTCCACAGGTGGAAAAATTGCAAGCCAGGGAATGAGAAGACATCGCCAGTGGTAAGTTAGCATCTCACAGCAGGGCTTTCATAGCTCCTTTCTCTTCCTTATGCTGATCCTATTGTGATAAGAAGCCAAAGGCTTTGTAGGTTCTTTCTTGTAGTCAGTCGATAATTGCTGCAGAAGTTTTCTTAACTGTGCCCTGTAGATGTGGACAGCATCATCGCATGCAATAAGAAGACTGGTGTGTTTAAGACTCCGAAAATATCAAGCCGGTAAGAAAACTCTGCATCCTGTCTGAATTAAAACGTCCCAGTTGAAACTGCTTTCTTGGTGCCATGGATGACTAATAACAATACAATAATGCTAAATAACATTAACTGAGCACTTTCTGTGTGTCAGGCACTGTCCTGTCAGGTATTTCACGGGTACCATTCCATTTAATCTTGTCAGACTCCCATGAGGCAGGCCAACAGACACTTCCTTCAATAGATGAGAACACCAAAAATATAAATAGTATAGAACACTCAATATAGTATATTATACACTGAGTTAGGGTCGCTTCGTACCTAAGATTATTCAGTACGAGGTTGGGAAAAGCCCAGCTTAAATCAGCCTTCTTAAATGGCTTTATTTCTGTGGTCCTCAACATGGGCAGCTTTGCACCCTAGAGGATTCTGGTAGTCGCCGGGAATGTTTTTTATCGTTGTTGTTGCTGTTGTTATTGTCCTTTGGAGCAAACTTTCTCACTACTGGTTTCTACTGGTCCTGATGTCCAATGGTAGAGATTTCTCCTAGCCAGCCTTCAAAACACAACAAACCGGTTCCTCCATACCCTAGAAGCATCTGCCCCAGAACACCAATACTGCCAAGGCTGAAACACCTTGATCTAGCGATGGTTTTCACAGCCCGGGGGTGTCCAGTCCCTTTCTGCTCCTTCCCTTCCAGGCTGGGAGAGCGCTGCTTTCTGTGAGCAGAGTCACAGTGTGCTCCGCAATCCCACCCTGTGGCCGGTTGACCTAGGAGGGGAATGGCCTCCTTGAGTGCTTTCCACGTGAAATGGCTGTTTCTGTACATTTTCCCTTTGTGTGTTTAACTACGGGTTTTGTTACAGTAACAATCCCATTTGGAGTCGCTGCATCCTTCTCTACTGCTCTGTCACCCTTTGGTGTTTTAAGGTTTCTTCACATTGAGGACATTTGCCTACCCTGACTGCTTAGTTTGAGAAAAACAGTTGGGTACCAGACACAATGGATAAAACCCAACGTGATGCTGGGCAGGAAGGCAGGGCTCCGGAATCTCAGCGCTCGGGAGGGAGGGAGGGAGACATAGGGGAGCCCTTCCTCCATGCCACGCACAGCCATCTCCTTCTGGACAGGACTTCATTTTGTCGCATGCCTTCCAACCTGGTCTTTTAGTTATCAATCAAAAGTGCATTTTCTATGTTGTTCTCATTTACATTTATTTAATGCTTAAGGTCATTTGTGACCATTTGAGTGTATTTCAGCATATGGAATCAGGGAATAATAGACCCCAGCTTCACGCTGTGCAGTGAAATTGTGTTTTTACAAGACATAATGTTGTTTACTGAGTGTTAATAATCACTAATTAATAAACATATCTAGACTTCTAAAATGTTGCATTTTTTAAGGAATAAAAGTGTCAAGTGTTTAACTCAGGGAGTGCAATAGAATTTTCTGTTATCATTTCATAAAATAATTAGGTAACATAAAGAAGTAAAATGTTACTGTTTAGCACAGGGCAGATCCTAAATGCTCAGTGCCTGGCCTTTGTTCAAACGTGACCCTTCACAGAAATACTACTTCTAAATTTATTATCCTGGCACATGGTAGGTCATAAAGACATAAGACTGCATTTCAATAACGATACAGGATTCCCTAATGAGGGTCTTTTGTTTTGTTTTGTTTTGTTTTGTTCTTTTTCTACCTTTATCACAGACTAATTGTGGTCACTTTCCTCTTTTATAAAAAGTAAGAACATTTTTATTCCAAGTCTTCTAAAGCATTGCCAGGAAACAGGGCCTGGACAGCGACTCAGTCGATAAAGTTTTTGTTGAAAGCTTGAGGACCTGAGCTCAAATCCCTAGCACCCATGTTAAGACAAAGAAACAACAAAATGGTTCAGTGGCATGTGCTTGGAGTCCTAGCTCAGCAGAGGTGGAGACAGGACTGTCTCTGGGCGTTGACGGTTAGCAAATCAGGTGAGCTCCAGGGTTCAGTCTCATAAAAGGTAGAGAACACTCAACATTATCCTGAAGCCTCTATTACATGCATACACACTCACACACACACTCACACTCACACACACACACACACACACACACACACACACACAACGAGAGGTGTGCAAGCAATGACTCAGTGAGCGTGATCTTACTGAAAGGCCAGTAAGGAGCTGCCTGACCACTTAACCTCCGGCAGCTAAGAACGCAAAGCCACCAGCCATCGTCACCGTAGTCAGCGTCCCTCAGTGCCCATTGCCTTCCCATCCATAACCAGGACAATGCGGTGAACGTATTAGTTCCGTGAGAGAAGAAATAAAAGGAACCCACTCACAAAAGAGCTCAGATACAGTTCAGTGTTCTTTTCTAGCGCCTCAGTGCATATACAGAAGTTCTCCCAAATTGGAGGTGTAGAATAACAGCAGCGACAGATAACGAAGAGGTATTTACCATAGCTACAAAGCCCACACGTGAGCCAAATATTTCTGCTATTAAAGAGCACTTCAAAGCTTGACGTGAAGTTTGTAACAGCTGAATGTTCCCTGTGACTTCATTTGCACAGGAGATGGAAAAGCTGAAAGGGAAGGTCGTTATCTCAGAGCTGTGAGCCTAGGAAATATGGGTTTTAGCAAGGACTAAGAAGCTGCCCAGAAGTCTGACAGGCACCCCATGCCCTGACTCCCTCACTTGGGGTCCCTAGTCCATGCTGTGGTCTGAGTAAGTGTCCTTCAGCCTCTGGCCTGCTGAAGGCACGGACCACACAGCCTGTGGTGCTATTGGGAGGTGGGGGAAGCTTTAAGATGCGGGACCAATGAGCTCAGTCTTGGATCTACCTCATCCTGCTTGCTTCCTGGTGAGTTGCTTCCTCTGTCACACACTCCAGCTCTATAGACAGCTTCACCACAGCGTCAAAAAGCAGTGGGCCGGCTGGCCATGGGCTGAAGCCTGTGGGCCCATAAGCAAAGGCCCCCCTCTTTCTAGGTTAATACTCTCAGGTTTTTGTCACAGTACGGGGAGCTGACCAGCACAGTAACCAACAGTCTTCCTCCCTCCTGATTTCTTCCTGCATCTTACACATGGACAGGCTGGGGCTCTGTGGCTTCTGAGGCCTCCCTTCAGGAGGATGAGTGACTTCAGAGCAGTGGTTCTCGGCCTTCCTAACGCTGCAGCCCTTTAATACAGTTCCTCAGGCGGTGGTGTCACCCAACCATAAAATTACTCTTGTTGCTACTTCATAACTATAGTTTTGCTACTGTTATGACTTGTAATGCAAATATCTGATAGGCAGCCCCCATGAAAGGGGGCTTGCAAAGCTTATGACCCACAGGTTGAGAACTCATGTTTTAGAGAATCCTATGACTGTAAACGCATCCCTAGTACCTGCTGGTGGCAACCTTTTGCAAGGGAGGGGCTGACAGGTCCTTCATTTAGCCTTGTAGGACGCCTGTCATGCTTTCCTTGTCCACCAGAACTTTGGTTTGTTTTTGAAACAGAGTCTCATTATGTCTCCCTGGCCCTCCTAGAATTCACTCTGTAAACCATAGTGGGCTTGAACTCATAGAGACCTGCCTGCCTCTGCCTCCCAAGTGCACCACCATACCCAGCCATTTTTTTTTTTGTAAGAACAACTATTATATATCAAATCCTCTTGCTGCCTCTAATCCAGTTTAACCAGTGTCACTGTGTTGGATTTGAAAGGGTGTGCTTGTGAAGGTAGGAACCTTAGCGATGGCTAGTCAGGGATACACACACACACACACACACACACACACACACACACAAAGGGCTCTGTAGAGCACATCTCCAAGATCTCAGCACAGCCGTCTGAGAGCTCCCCTGTTCATCCAGCCACGAAGCTTTTCATTCAGCTATCAAATGAGCCCAGGGTACACCTTTGGGAATCTAAATATGGAGCAGTTGGAGCAGTCGGTGAACAAAGGAATCTGTACTTCTAAATATAGCGAGAAATTTATGAAAGAGCAAAGGTATTTACAGCAGCGCAATTGTTGGGTTTATCTGAAGCTGTCTTCAAAACTGCGACACTCAACAAAGAGCCACTCGGAGCTTTGACGTCTGCAGTTTTTTTTTTTTTCCGGGTCTTCCAGAATCAGCAAATACCGTCATTCTCTGGTTAATATTAGCAAAAAGTTACAATTTCAGAATTGTTAAACTAGCCCCACTGTGGTGGTAAAAGTAAATTTCCCTTAAGGAAGAAAAAATTGTATTTATTTGAAAGTTGTCCCTGAATTGAAGCTGCCGCTTTTATTATTCTTCATTAAACGACAGGTTTTTGTAGACTGTTCGGCTTGGTTTTAGAGGTTCTTTTCACCTGTGCGGGAGACACCAGGGTCAGCCAGTAGTCCAGCCACTCTCTGTCTAAGATCCATGCCCTTAGTCTGTTCCCTATGGAGATTAATTTGGATCCAGCTACTTTTCCCAGCCCTCTGCCCCGCCTCCTCATCCGTCACAGGAGACATGTGATGGGACCATGACAAAAGACGTACGACAGTTGACTTAGACAGGGGAAAAGGTTTATCTTCATCTTGCCTTTCTGGGTGATTACACTGCTTTGGGCCCCCGACTGTTGAGCCAGACAGCGAGGGTGGGAAGCACATGGCAAGACGTGTTTGCTCACCTCTTGGTCAGGAAGAGGGAGGTCCAGGGTCCCATGTTGTCCTTCGAAGGCACATCTGGCACCTAAGGCCTCCCACTTCAGGCCCTACTACCGTTATCATACTGGGGACCAAACCTGAGCACACAGGCCCTCAGTGGGTACCACTCGGTGGGCCACGGCATCTTACCATTCTTACCACAATTTGTCAATCTCATCCCCTACTCGGCCATCTGAATCCATCCCTTTGAGCCACTCAGCGCCCATTCCCTCTGTCCACCCTGAAGATTTATTTATTTATTTTATGTAGATAATTACACTGTAACCTTCTTCAGACAGACCGGAAAAAAAAAGCCATCATATCCCATTACAGATGGTTGTATGCCACGACATGGTTGCTGGGAATTGAACTCAGGACCTCTGGAAGAGCAGCCAGTGCTCTTAACCGCTGAGCCATCTCTCCCATCCATTCTCTCAACTGCTATTGGTCTCAGACTCGTACCTCAGTGGAACAAAGCGCACACTGTTGGTGCTAAAGTGCTGCTGTCTCTTCGCTTCTTGGTCTATTCTTTTGCTGATAGGAATTTTGATCCCTTTCTGTTTTCTCTGTGCTGTGACACCCCGGGGAGCCGCACCCACGAAGTCCGAAGTCTGAGCCCTCTCGCAGTTGACATTCTAGGGAGGGAGGCAGCTGATTGTCTTGAAGACAAGGATTCTGGTTTTGTTTTTGTTTTTCATCCCCTAAAGCAGTTGGTGTTGGTGCTCCCCAGAGCTTGGGAGCTTTTGGGTCTGCATTTGAAAGATGTGGATCCATACGGTTTAGGGAACCGAATCATTTTGCCTGGAAGAAAAGTCAAGCCCCAGAGAGTCCGACAGCAGCTCCTACATCAGATAGCGACTTTCATTTCAGGAAGGCTTCTCAGGCTGGCATGTGCAGTGTCTGTAGACAAACTGACAGCGTGAGTAGGCATTTATCTGCTCTTTGTCAGCTTGAAGAGTAAGGTTAGTAGAAGGTAACTGAGATATGCAAGCTGAGGGCTCTTTAGGAAATTTTCTGATAAAATCCACCTGTTAGTGAGTTTTCCTAAAACTAGGGCAAGCGAATCTTGAGAGGAGCAATTCTAGAAATGGTAAGCCCCCAAGCCTCCCCTTGCTATCTGGTATACAAGAAAATGAAATTACCATGTACAGTTCTTTCCGCTCCATTAGCATGTGAGCTTGCTTGCTGAGTTCGTGGAAGAACCCTGGTCCTTACTATTATTCTGTTTTACCTTGATGACAGCGTCCCCAGGAATGTTACCCAATTTTGATGCAGTCCTTTTTTAATGAGGAAGAGCAAGACTAACATTTGGGGACAGTTTTTTAGGGGCACTCCTAAACCGCGGTAAATTGACAAAGCCTCATCTTTTCTTCCAGGTTAGCCTTTGAATTGCTTCTTTGAACCTTCTGATCTCTACTGTTTCTAAGATCAGAATCTCATACAAAGAAATGGACCAGTTGGTATGCTAATAATCAGATATGTATGACAGACTTCTGCATTTCAAGGAAAGGTCTTCTGGTCTGAAGAGACAGCTCTTTCCTCTTTTCAAAATTCAGTTTTTTCTTGTTTTTTTTTTTTTGTTGTTGTTGTTTGGTTGGTTGGTTTTTTTGTTTTGTTTTGTCTTTGGTTTTTCGAGACAGGGTTTCTCTGTATAGCCCTGGCTGTCCTGGAACTCACTCTGTAGACCAGGCTGGCCTCGAACTCAGAAATCCGCCAGCCTCTGCCTCCCGAGCGCTGGGATTAAAGGCGTGCCCCACCACGCCAGGCCCGTGGAAAGCTCAGTTGGTAAAGCGCTTGGTTAATAAGCACAAGGTGCTGCTTTGATCCTCAGAGCCACTGTGAAACTGTCCGGGTGTGGAGGCCTGTTCTGTTTGCTTGGTTGGTTGGTTTTGGTTGGGGGTGGGGGGGTGTTTTGTTTTGTTTTGTTTTTGTTTGTTTGTTGTACAAACAACGAGTCTCTGTTTCTCTGTGAAGCCCTGGCTGTCCTGGAACTTGCTCTGTAGACCACACTGGCCTCAAACCTGAGTGCTGGGATTAAAGGCTTAAGACACCACTGCTTAGCCAAGGCATGCTCTTATAATCCCAGCACTGGGGCAGTCAGGACTGGCAGCTCTCTGGGGCCCACTAGCCAATCAGTTTATCATATCTGTGAGCTCCAAGTGAGAGACTCTGTCTCATAAAACAAAGCACCTTAGCAAGGACACCAGGCTTGTCCCCTGTCTGACAGATGCTCCAATGAGGCGCATCTGTTCATAGGCTACGCGTGGGCAACAATTCTCAGAAGAGGACTTGGTGTGGCTCACCCTAACCTAGTCGAGCATTTTTATAAGCATCAGGACCAGCCCCTTGATTTTTATTCTTCCTTTCTGGGATTTTAAAAAATTTTGATGGCAATTTTATGATATTGGCATTTTCATTGTGATTAGAAGAGTTTGGAGGAAGCTTGACATTTAAACACTACATCTTCTGTTGAAAAGTGAGCTGCTTTCTTTCTAAGATGGCTCAGTGGCATTTCCACTTCGCTTGCTCGTTTTATTTCTGGAGACTTTTGTTGGGCCTTTAAATAAACTCTCTGCTTCCATTGTGACGGATTGTACTTTCCCTCCTTCCCTTCTTTTCATTCATTCTTCCTACTCATCCGCTTAAGACAGCACATCAAAGAGCCCTTGAATTCACTATCTCGGCAGCGATGACCTTGAACTTCCGACCTTCTGCTCCACCTCCCAAGTGCTGAGTTTGTGAATCACTTTGTTTCTCTCAACACTGTATTTCCTAACTCGTTATATTCGGTTGCAGATAGAGACATAAAGGTTATTGGGTTCTGTATGGAATGTGACTCGTGTTTAGTCTTGTAGTAATGACACTTTCAGTTTTCTGATTTTTCTTTTCCTTAAAATGGGATTTCTCCCTGTAGCCCTGGCTGTCCTAGAACTTAATCTGTAGACCAGGCTGGCCTCGAACTCAGAGATCCATCTGCCTCCTGAGTTCTGGGACTAAAGGTGTGTGCCACCACTGCCTGGTTAGGTTTTTTATCCCTTGTATAATTTCATTTGATTAGAACAGTCAGCATGATGACTACAGAGTGACTGCATTGGGAAGCCTCTAATACTTCACCATCAAGCGTGCTGCAGCCTCTGAATTGGGGTATTTATTCATCAATTCCTGTTTTGAGATTTTATTCTGAATAAATCTGGAACTTTAGCAAATGTCTCTGAAGCATCTATGGAGATAATCAAATTGCTTTTCTCTTTTCACCAACACCTATGACTATTAACAGGGCTTTAGCAGTAAACTGTATCTGCATTCTAGTCACTTGATCATAGTGTCTTAGTGGTTTTAATGTGCTGGTGTGAGTGTGTGTGTGTGTTGACTGCAGGGTCATGCATGCCACTGCATGCATGTTAAGGTCAGAAAACAACTCTTGGAAGTTGGTTCTCTCATTCTACCTTTCAGATACAAGGTCTTCTCTGTTAGGTCTACCATGCCAATCCTAGCTGACCCTCAAGCTTCAGGGTAGTCCATCTGTCTCTACATGCTATCTCATAGTAGAATGCTCTGTAAGACCCCAACCCTTGGTCAGTGGTACTTACTTTGAGACGCCTCCAGTAAGATATCAAGATGCAGATCGATGCAAACACAAGAGGTTTATTTTCCATCCAGTCAGGATTGACCTTCAATTAGTCCCTCAAGGCGAGTGACTAGAAGGTGACCCCTAAATGGCTAGTACACGCAGATTTTATACATTTTAGGAGCACAGGTTACATCTGCAAGGTTACAGTTCAAACTTATTGGCTAAGCATATTGACCTTTAAATCTATTGGCTAGCAAGCATAGGCAGATCATGACACACATTTGAACTCTACCTGGGACTTTCCAGAGGGTCAGGTAGCTATCAGTCAGTACATTCTGTGGGTTTTCTGAGAATTTTTTACTGAAGAATGTTCCTGTGGGTGGAGAATGGAACTTGGCCTAGCCTTGACCCCGGGTAGGAGGGGAAGCTGTAAGAAGGGTGTGGGACTGGAAAAGCCCTTAGGGTCCCTTAGCTCTGGCTACAGATGTGTGCCAATGAGTCTCACTTTTTTACCTATGCTCTGGGCATTAAACTCAGATGGTCAGGTGTGCATAGTAGGTGCATTATACCCACTGAGCCATCTCACCAGTCCTGAGACACCCCTTTATGAATCATCTATATATCGTGTTTCCACAGTTCTAGATCGGAATACCTTTTATTCTACTATCTTGTACATGATAGTATGAGTTAATAGTGTCAAGACATAACAAGATTCCTATATTAATAACACTGTGTACATGAAAGTATGTACATCTGAAACAGGAATTAAAACCCCAAAATGCAATAATCTTCTCTGGCAAATGGCACATTCATGTAATCTCCAGTCCATTAGTACCTGTGTAGTATGCTGTTGTCACTTATCAGCTACCATAGTCAAGGAATCATAGATGTTTGAGATGAAATGTAATTAAGTCATTACTACCTTCCTTTCCAAGATCTGCTTTCTCCAAATAATGCAGAATATACTGCTCCCCAACATGGGAGCCTAAATGTTAGATAAGCTGGCCTTCCTTTTGGACTGAAGTGAGTTTATCTCAGCTAAATTCTAGACAAACACAGCTAGGATAAGGTTTTAGTTGCTTGTTTGTTTGGTTGGTTGGTTTGGTTTGGGTTTCTCCCTCTGCCCCCCACCCCAGACAGGGTTTCTTTGTGTATCCCTGACTGTCCTGGAACTCACTTTGTAGACTAGGCTGGCCTTGGACTCTTAAGATCCACCTGCCTCTGCCTCCTGAGTGCTGGGATCAAAGGCTTGTGGGCCCCCACACCCTCACACACACACCAGCTTTTCCTTGTTTGTTTTTGTTTTGTTCTGCTGTGGTGAGATTTTAAATCAGTCCAGAAATGTTTAAGCATTAAGTTGGAATAAGATACCAAACTTTGGGACCAGAGCCATTCTTAGAGCTTTCTGGGCCACACACCCCGAGTGACAGATAGCTCTTCAGCTACTCTGGAAACCTCCCGAGGACCCCAGGAATGAAGCTTCTCTCTGAGCTTCTTGTTAGGTTCTGCAGTGCTTCACAGCTCTGAAGGCTTCCATTCATTAAAGCTAGATCTAGGCAGCAGAAATAACTCATTCATAAACTATTCACCCTTAAGCACCAGGACCTGAATTTGATCTCCAGAATTCATAAGTACTCATAACCCCAACACTTTAGAAGCAGAGATAGGCAGATCTCTGTGGCTCACTGGCCAGCCAGCCTAGCCTACCTCTGGTGGATTCCAGGCTAGTGAAAGACCCCATCTCGACAACAACTAAATCTAAAGTTTTCCTCTGTTGTACACACATGTATATGTACTACCCAAATAATCGCATGCACATATACACACATGTACACCATCTGCTATATCCTCCTGTTAAGTTGTAGATGTCATATACTTCTTTAAAAACTGAGACCTGAACTTACAGGCAGTTCTCTGTTGTCAGCAGTTTGCTCTTCTTGTATGGTAAAAATGTCATCAAGACCTAATTTTACTTTCTTTGCCCTTTCTCTAAGTCTTACTCATTGTATAGAAATGTAAGATAATTTCATGTCATGATAAAAATTGACAAGCTGTTTAAGTAATCTCACAAGGACTCCGTTTACATGACGTCCCTCTTTAGTTTTCTATGATACTTCTTCCTTCTGTCAGCTGAGGGAAATGTTTTCAATAAAGTCTTGAGGCTGGACAGTGGACCTCAGTGGCACAGTCAGTACTGAGCATCTGCATGACCTGGGCTTTGAGTCCTAGGAACCAGTAGTTACTTTTACTTTCCTAAAACAACATGTTCTTTAACATTCCCCTTTGGAAATAAATCTGATGCTTGGAACTAAAGCCAAGACTTGTAGCTAAAGAACAATCTCAATTTAAAGCTGTATAGATAGAGGCCTTCTGGGGCAGTGCTTTCCAAAGTTGTCCATGACCCATCTTCATGGAAATTCCTCAGGGCATGTTTTTTTTTTTTAAGATTTATTTATTTATATGTAAGTACACTGTAGCTGTCTTTAGACACACAAGAAGAGAGCATCAGATCTCATTACAGATGGTTGTGAGCCACCATGTGGTTGCTGGGATTTGACCTCAGGATCTTTAGAAGAGCAGTCATTGCTCTTACCTGCTGAGCCATTTCACCAGCCCAAGGCACTTATTTTTAAAGAGCAATTTCCCAGGTCTCACTCAATCCTAACTGAGCAATTCCCCAGAGTTAGGGCTCTTGAATCTGACATCTAAAAAATGCCCTCAGTTGATTCACATGTATCTGGAGCACAGATCATACTTGGATAAACCCATTTTTTTCCCTGAGATTATTGCTCAGATTAGTAAACTGAAAAAACAGAGGTAAATCTGTGGCTGTCCTCTTACTGTCCCTAGGACATTTGCCTTGAGGCCTATCCCCACAGTGGATTCAGGAGAGTCATATCAATAAGAGAATAATTCTGATTAGCTTCTAGTCTGCAACTCAGCCATCATTGGTATGATTTAATAAAAAGCCCACATTAGAGATAGAAAAGACTATAGGATAACCTAACAACCCATCCCAAGCAGAGGTAGACCAGATGTCTACCTCTATACCCTGTCTGTAATTGTATAAGACATTTTTGTTCAGTTGTCATGGTGACTAAAGGTTATTTTTAGTACTGGGAGAATGGGCATGGTAAATATCCCTTGATACAAATGACAGTCTACAGCAATGAATTGTCCTGTCTTACTGCCTCAACTGCTAACACTGTCTTGGGAAAGAAACACTAATGACAGACCAGGTGGGAAAATGGAAGTCCAGAAATATTCCTCATACCTTTCTTTTACAGCAGTGTTTTGGGTTCCCCCTACTCTGTATCTCTCTTTCTCCACCTCCCATAGGTGTGTGTGTGTGTGTGTGTGTGTGTGTGTGTGTGTGTGTGCGTGCGTGTGTGTGTGTGTGTGTGTGTGTTAACAAGAGAGAGACAAGCAAGACAGAGAGAGGAAGGAGAAGGAAGGGCCAGTATTATCTGTTTTACAAACATTTAAAAAATATTTGTATGTCTCTTAATTATTAGTCTACCATTATAAAGAGACACCATGACCAAGACAACTTTTATGAAAGAAAGCATTTACTTGGGGACTTGCTTATTGTTTTAGAGGGTTAACCATGATTATTGTGACAGGAAGCAGACAAGCAGACATGCATGGCATTGGGTAGTAGCTGATAACTTTATGTTCTGGCCTGCAGGCAGCAAGCAGGAAAGAGACAATAGACCTGGAGTGGGCCTTTGAAGCCTCAAAGCCCACTCCCTGTAACACACCTCCTCCAGCAAGGCCATACAGTCTAAGTCTTCCCAAGCAGTCCCACTAACTCCAGACCACTCAAATATAGGAGCCTATGGGAGCCATTCTCGTTCAGATTACTACAACACGGAAACAATTTTGTTCAAGAATAGCATTCTTAGTCTGATTTGCTTATTCAGTTCAATGCAATAAAATATAATTTAGTGACTTCCATAGTCACTGTGGCCTCCTAGGGGATATGAAGATAAGGAAAGCAAAGTGTCTACCTTCACAAAGCTCAAGATATTTGGACAGATAATAAACCTGCTTCCAAGATGTAAGACTAAATTTAAAGAGATCCAGAGCTGGGGAGAGAATGCTTTGTGGAGGAGGCAGCCACTGAGATGTGCTTTGGCAAGGAAAAGGCAAGGGAAGAAAAGCAGCTGAAGCAGGATTTTGAGGTATAAAATCAGGAAATAATTAAAGACATAGGAGTAGAAATGATGTGTCCAAGAAATTTTAGTTATTTGTAATGGATTCCAAAAGGCTAAAGACAGACAAACTGGATGAAAAGCCAACATATGGGGCTGGAGAGATGATTCTGCAATTAAGAGCACTTGATGCTCTTGCCGAGGACCCAGGTTTCATTCCCAGCACCCCCAAGAGAGCTCACAACCAGTTCCAAGGAATCCAATGCCCTCTTCTGGCCTCCCCATGCACCAGGTATGTGCATGGTACACAGACACACATGCAGGCACGCACAGACAGGAATAAAATATCATTTTGTAGCCAGGAGAAGAGGTGGCTACATATAATACCAGCATTTGCATGGATGAGGCAAAAAATATATAAATTTTGGTTACAAAGTGAGTTGGCATCTAATCTGGGATATGTATCAAGACTCTCTCAGAAAATCAAAACAACTACTAAAAAAGGAAAGAAAAGGAAGAAAGGGAGGGAGGGAGGGAAGGAGAAGAGGAAGAAGGAAGGGGGGAGGAAGGAAGGAGAAAAAAGGGAAGAAAAGGAAGGAGATGAGAACACTAGAACGGGATGGTGCAAAGCTTGTGGTGGGAGGAGCCAGGCAGTTACGCTGTTGGTCTTGGTGGTAGCCACGGGATGGAGAAAGACACATTTGCTTCCAGGTAGAAGTGTTGTTCCATGTAAGAGAGGGTAGTCTGCAGGCCTTCTGGTGAGCTGACATTGCAAGAAGTAAAGTAGCAAGGATCTGTCCCCACAGGCTGCTGGTGACAAAAGGAGAGGCAGAGAGGAAACCGCCTCAGGGAAAGGGTTAAGCTGTGCACAAGCAAGCCACGTCAGGCGACGAAGAAGAGATAACTGAGTATACAGAAGAGAGGTGGGACATGTGTTGGGGGCTGTGACCTCTTTTGGTGCTTCATAAAGCGTATCCCCCAGTTCGTCTGCAGCCTCAGGAAATATGTCCCCACCCAAAGAAACACAACCAGAAACTCTGAGTTTGAAGCCTGGCAAACCGTTTTGCATTTTCTTTGACTGTTGTGCCAATGTTTTTTTCGGTGGCATCTCCTGCACCTGCGATTCTCTCTTCTATCTCTTGTATTCTGTTGGTGATGCTTGCGTCTATGTCTCCTGATCTCTTTCCTAGCTGGCAAACTATTTTAACAAGCTGAAGGTTCTTGCCTGGTCCACTTGAGCACAGTTGGCGTAGAGGGAAGAAAGGCGTTAATATCCAGGACGCAGGAAGGGCGGCGGCGGCGGCGGCACTATTTCAGTAGGGAAGGAGAAGCAGATGAGGAAGGGAGTTTCAGCTGCCAGCCTTCCGTTTGTTCACTGAGGATGGGCACCTGGGACGCCCTGGGAGGTCCAGGTAAAACGGTGACAAAATTCAAACACACATAAGATTTTGACGTTGTAATGAAAGAAAGTAGAGACAAAGATTTTACTTTGGTTTCAAGAGAATCATAAGAAGGACATGGGCATAATTCAGATGCTTTGTTGGAGCCATTTTTACAAATGCATGTTATACGTTAGACCATAAAACCATTATCATCCAGGCCCCTGGTTATAACACATGAACCTCAGCCAGGCTCCTGGTTATAACATACATGAACCTCAGCCAGGCTCCTGGTTATAACATACATGAACCTCGGGACCTCCTCTGTCAATACTCCTCGTTTGAACCCCGTTGTTCATGGGACTTATGCATCTGGGGTAGCTGGGGTTCCCATTGCTGTGAAGAGACAGCATGAGCACAGCAACTCTTATAAGGGAAAGCATTTACTTGGGGCTTACAGGTTCAGAGGTTCAGTCCGTTATCATGGCAGGAAATGTGGTTTGTGCAAGCAGACATGGTGCTGGAGGAAGAGCTGAGACTTCACATCCAGATAGGCAGGCAGCAGAGAGACTGTGAGCCAGTAGACCTGGCTTGAGCTCCTAAGCTCTCAAAGCCGACCCTCCTAGTGACGCACTTTTCTCCTCCAAAATGGCCTGTGGGGTCATTTTCATTCAAACTACAGTATCATTTCACCCTTGGACCTCTGGTTTGTTGCTGGTGTGAGACTACTACAGATAAAGCTTGAGAGTTTGTGTATAAATGGATACATGGATATGAGCTTTCTCCAGGGTATGTACCTAGCATAGAAACAAATAAATCATATAGAGGCATCTATTTGACTTCTTAAGGGATTTTTCAAAAGTGCTGCTGTTTTATGTTTCCGTGGGCAGTATTGGAGGACTTCCATTCACTCGGAATCCTGGCCAGCTCTCCATGTGACAGATATTTTTAATTATAACTACTCTAAGAGTATAATGGAATTTATTAGGGTCTTACTTTTAATTTGCCTAATGATTAATAACACTGAATAATTTTCCATGTCTTTATCTTTGTTGAAGTGTCTGTTCAAAGGCTTTGCTAGTTTTTGTTTTTGTTTGTTTTTTTTAAGTCAGGTTGCTTATTTTCTTGATATTGACAAATCCCGAGAGTCCTTGGTGTGTTCTGGATATAAACTGTGTGTCAGGTGTGATTCGCAAACATTTTCTCCCAGTCTGGGGCTTGTCCTTTTGTTCTCCTCACACTGCGTTTCAGGGAGCAGAAGTTTTTAATCTTAATTTTTATCTAATTTACCATTTGTTCTTTGATGGGTCATGTATCTTATGTGTATCTAAGGAATCTCTGTCTAATGCAAGGTTGCAAAGATTTTCTCCTATATTTTCATCGACAAATTTTATAATGATAGGTTTACATTTGGATTTATGATCTATTTTGAGTTAATTTCTGCATGTGGTGTAAGATATAGATTTAAATTATTTTTTTTTGAAAATATGAATAACCAATTGTCAAAACACATTTTATTCTCTTCCCTTTTGAATCACCCCCATTTATTTGGGTCCTATTTAATTTCTGTCATCTTTTGTCAGAATTACTTCTCTCTTATATGTTTAAGCTATTATGAAATTTTATGCTATTATAAATGATATAGAATTGGAAATTCCAATTTCCAGTATGTGTTGTCTGTATAAAGAAATACAATTGATTCTTGTATTGATCTGGTATCCCACAAGCCTGCTACACCAGTAACTAGTAGCTGTGTTAGCTCTCCACAGCATATTCTATATAGATTATTGTGCTGGCTACCAAGAAGTACAATTTGACGTCTTCCTTTCTAATTTTGAAGCCTTTTTATTTCTTGCCCTACTGGACTAGCTGTACTCTTCAGTGTGTCCGGAAAGGGGGAAAGAAACGGCTCATTCTTGCTCCTGAAGTCAGGGCAAAAGAGTGCAGCCAGTCACCACTATATGTGACGTCACCATTAAGTGTGATGTCAGCTGCAGATTTCTCACGGATGATGTATTTCAGATTGAGGAAGAGATTCCTTTATGCACTGAGCCATCTTGCTGGCCTTTGAGGAAATTATTTCTGGTCTTCTATTGCTGAGCTTTTTTTCCCATGAGAAACAGATGTTAGACTATATTAAATGCATTTTCTGCCCTGTTCGAGTTGGTCACGTGTTATTTCTTCCTAGTTCGTTAGTATCGTGTGTTACATTTATCAATTTTTAAATATTGAAACAACCTTCTTACCTCCTTATGATAAACCCCCACTTAATGTGAATTTTCATCTATGTGTTTATATGTATGTTATGGACAGCTATGTGGGTATTTGGCCAGTCTGACCCAACTGAGGGTTATCAGTTTTATTGATCTCAAAGAACCTGTGTGTGGTTTCATTGATTTTTTCCTCCCTATTATTTTTGTTGCTGTTTTATTCATTCCTCTTCTGATCTTCATTAGTGCCTTTCTTTGATTATGTTGAGTTTAATTGACTCTTTTCTTATAGATGTATTGGCTAGAAACAGAGTTCACTAGTTTGATGTTTCTTTTTTCTAATGTAGGTGCTTATTGCTATTAATTTCCTCCCGTGTACTGTGCAGCATCCTGTAACCCTTCATAGGCTGCATTTTCAGTTTTATTCAGTTCAAAGGGCTTCTCGGTTTCTGCTTTGATTTTTTTTTTTTAATTTGGGCTCTAGGATATGATAAAAATAGCATTTATTTTCTCAATATTTAAGATTTTATAGCATAATGATTTCTAATTTTTTGTTGATAGCCACTTAATTCCATTGTCAACAAGGATCATATTTTTATATTATCTTGATACTTCTAACCCTATTGAGACTTATGATCTAGAATAGATCTATTTAAAAAATATGAACTCTTATCTTTACTAATGAATTAACTTATATTTATATTCTATAAATATCAATTAAATTGTATGATCTATAGCATTTAAAGCTATCGTTATTAGCTTTATATATGCCTTTGCTAGGTTTTTACCTACTTTCCAATTAAAGAGAGAGGGATATTAAAATCTCTGACTGTAACTGGGCTTTGTCTGTTCCTTCAATGTTATACAGTGGGGCTTTCTGTCACTCAGTCATAAGCTCGAGAGGTGCAAGGCTAGCTTCCTTATCTGGCCCTTTAGCATGATGAAGCAGTCTCTTTCAGCCCTAGTAATGATTTTACTCTACGATACTGTCTGGGTTAAAGTGCCTGTCCTGTCTTTTGAGTAGCATTCATATGTCCTTTCCTCATATTTTCACCTGTAACTTCTTTGTGTTTTTATGTATAAAATGCTTTGGATACAAGCCATACACTTGGACCTTGATTTGTTTTGTTCTTTATCTTTTTTGTAGCACCAGGGCTGGATCCAGAGCCCAATGCTCTACAACTGAGCTGTATCTCCAAGCTCATTTTAATTTTTGAGATAGGGACTTGCCAGGTTTCCCAGGCTAGCTTCAAATTGTGTGATCTTCCTGCCTCTGCCTCTTGAATAGGATTACAGGCCTGCGCTGCCTAGCCTGGCTAGATTTTGTATTTAGTCTGATCTTCTATTGTTTAACCCATGTATTCAGGTGTGCTCATCTAACACAATGGCTGGTATGGTTTGGTTTGAATTTGTGGTCTTACTTTTTACGGTTTGTCTCCTCGTCTCTGTTCCTCGTCATCATCTTCTCCCACCTCCCATTGGCTTGGTGTGTTCTGTCCTAGCTTGATCAATTATGTTGTCTTGTTAACTGTAGCTTTGCTTTGTTCCTCTTATCCCTACTTTAAACGGTATGGTGTGTTTCTGGGGAGATGAGGCTGGCCCGTGTAGATGTTGGTGACGACAGCGTGCTATGTCCTCCATCACTCTCTCAGCTTATTCTTGGAGGCAAGGTCTCCCACTGAACCTGACTTTGTCATTTTAGCTCCACAGGCTGGCTAGTGATCCCTGCAGTGCTGGGGTTACAGGCGCATGCTGCCATCACATTCCACCTTCTATGTGGGTGCTGGGGTCTTCATGCTTGCACAGCAGTCATTTTACCCACTGAGTCCTCTTCTCAGCCCCTGTCATATACCCCTTTAACTCATTAAATCTGTCCTCAACCCTGCGAGTTGGTATAAACCCACATAGAAGAATATCGCCCTTCTCCTCCCATACCTTATGCTCTCAGTTTATGTTTTACTTGTTTATGCATGTTACAAACCTCATAATACTTAGTATTCCTAATTTAAGAAGGTTTAGACATACATATTTAATCTGTAGAATTATTATTCTTGGTCCCCACCATTCCTTTATGTAGCCATGTATTTCCATGTACCTGTTTTCTTCTGCCTAAAGGATTTTCTTTGACATTTTGGGGGAGTACACAACTGGTGGTGGTAAGTTCTTTCAGCTTGTTGTTGTTGTTTTAAATATCTGTCTTCATTAGGGTTTCCATTGCTGTAAGGAAACACCATGACAGAGGCAACTCTTACAAAGGACAATATTTAATTGGGGTTGGCTTGCAGGTTTGGAGGTTCAGTCCATTATCACTAAGGTGGGAAGTGTGGCAGCATCCAGGCAGATGTGGGGCTGGAGAAGGAGATGAGAGTTCTACATCTTGTTTTGAGGGCAGCCGGGAGAATGCTCATTCTTCCTCACTGGGCAGAGTTTGAACACTTGGAGCGCTAAAAGCCTGCCTACCTGGTGGCACATTTCCTCCAACAAGGCCACCTCCTAATAGTAGCGCTTCCCACGGGCCAAGCGTATTCAAACCACCACGATATCTAAAAGCACTTCTCCCCTCTTCCTCTGAAGTATATCTCCACTGATGCGATGATTCTAGGTAAATGAGTTGATGTCTCTGTCCTTCCAAGGCACTGGAGCCATGACCCCCTCTCACCCCATCGTCTCATATGTGCATGGGGTGCTCCTTTTTCCTCTGGGAACTTTTTAATTCATGCTTCTCTCAGTCATTTTGGTCATGGCTCACATTTCTCTCATGTTTCTTACCTGTGACATGGTCCTACTACTAGCCGGGAGGTGGAACTGATCCTCAGTCCTCTGTGCACTGGTCTTCCCAGCAGAGAACTGGTCTCCCAGGAGTGCTGACACAGGCTTTCAGACTCACAGGAGGAACAAGCTCCAGCCAGAGACAGCTAGAACGTCTAACACCAGAGATGACCAAATGGCAAAAGGCAAATACAAGGATCTTACCAACAGAAACAAAGACTACTTGGCAGCATCAGAACCCAGTACTCCCACCTCAGTGACTCCTGGATACCCCAACACACCAGAAAAGCAAGATTCGGGTTTAAAATCATATCTCATGATGCTGATAGAGGATTCCAAGAAGGACATTAATAACTCCCTTAAAGAAATACAGCTAAACAGGTAGAAGCCCTTAAAGAGTAAACACAAAAATCCTTTAAAGGAAAACACAACCAAACAGGTGAAGGAATTGAACAAAACCATCCAGGATCTAAAAATGGAAGTAGAAACAATAAAGAAATCACAAAGGGAGACAACTCTGGATATAGAAATCCTAGGAAAGAAATAGGAGCCAAGATGCAAGCACCACTAACAGAATACAAGAGATGGAAGAGAGAATCTCAGGTGCAGAAGATACCATAGAAAACATGGACACAACAATCAAAGAAAATGCAAAATGCAAAAAGATCCTAACTCAAAACATCCAGGAAATCCAGCACACAATGAGAAAACCAAACCTAAGAATAATAGGTATAGAAGAGAGGGAAGAATCCCAACTTAAAGGGCCAGTAAATATCTTCAACAAAATTATAGAAGAAAACTTCCCTAATCTAAAGAAAGAGATGCCCATGAATATACAAAAAGCCTAAAGAACTCCAAATAGACTGGACCAGAAAAGAAATTCCTCCTGACACATAATAATCAAAACACCAAATGCACTAAATAAAGATAGAATATTAAAAGCAGTAAGGGAAAAAGGTCAAGTAACATATAAAGTCAAACCTATCAGAATTATACCAGGCTTCTCATCAGAGACTATGAAAGCCAGAAGATCCTGGGCAGATGTCATACAGACCCTAAGAGAACACAAATGCCAGCCCAAGCTACTATACCCAGCAAAACTCTCAATTACCATAGATGGAGAAACCAAAGTATTCCATGACAAAAACCAAATTCATACAATGTCTTTCCACGAATCCAGCCCTTCAAAGGAAAATAAGGGGAAAACTCAGAGAGAAACTATACCCTAGAAAAAGCAAAAAAGTAATCCTTCAACAAACTTAAAAGAAGATAGCCAAACCAGGAATTGGTCCTTTGAGAAAATCAACAAGATAGATAAACCCTTAGCCAGACTAAGTAGAGGGCACAGGGACAGTATCCTAATTAACAAAATCAGAAATGAAAAGGGAGACATAACAGAATCTGCAGAAAAAAAAAAATTCATCAGATCCTACTACAAAAGCCTATACTCAACAAGTCTGGAAAACCTGGATGAAATGGACAATTTTCTAGACAGATACCAGGTACCAAAGTTAAATTAGGATCAGATTATCTAAACAGTTCCATCTCCCCTAAAGAAATAGAAACAGTCATTAATAGTCTCCCAACTAGAAAAAGCCCAGGACCAAATAGGTTTAGTGCAGTTCTATCAGACCTTCAAAGAAGACCTAAATCTAATTCTCCTCAAACTATTCCACAAAATAGAAACAGAAGGTACTCTACCCAATTCATTCTATGAAGCCACAATTGCTCTGATACCTAAACCACACAAAGACCCAACAAAGAAAGAGAACTTCAGACCAATTTCCCTCATGAATATTGGTGCAAAAATACTCAATAAAATTCTTGCAAACCAAATCCAAGAACACATCAAAACAATCATCCATCACGATCAAATAGGCTTCATCCCAGGGATGCAGGAATGGTTCAATATATGGAAATCCATCAACGTAATCCACTACATAAACAAAGACAAAAACCACATGATCATCTCATTAGATGCTGAGAAAGCATTTGACAAAATCTGACACCTGTTCATTATAAAAGTCTTGGAAAGATCAGGAATTCAAGACCAATACCTAAACATAATAAAAGCAATATACAGCAAACCAGTAGCCAACATCAAACTAAATGGAGAGAAACTTGAAGCAATCCCACTAAAATCATGGACTAGACAAGGCTGCTCACTTTCTCCCTGCCTAGTGAATATAGTACTTGCAGTCCTAGCCAGAGCAATTAGACAACAAAAGGAGATAAAAGAGATACAAATTGGAAAGGAAGAAGTCAAAGTATCACTATTTGCAGATGATATGATAGTAGATATAAGTGATCCCAAAAATTCCACCAGAGAACTCCTAAACCTGATAAACAACTTCAGTGAAGTAGCTGGATATAAAATTAACTCAAACAAATCAGTGGCCTTTCTATACACAAAGGATAAACAGGATGAGAAAGAAATTAGGGAAACAACAAGAACTTCAAGTCTCTGAAGAAAGAAATTGAAGAAGATCTCAGAAGATGGAAAGATCTCCCATGCTCATGGATTGGCAGGATTAATATAGTAAAAATGGCTATCTTGCTGAAAGCAATCTACAGATTCAATGCAATCCCCATCAAAATTCCAACTCAATTCTTCACAGAGTTAGAAAGGGCAATTTGCAAATTCATCTGGAATAATAAAAAACCTAGGATAGCAAAAACTATTCTCAACAATAAAAGAACCTTTGGTGGAATCACCATCCCTGACCTCAAGCTGTACTACAGAGCAATTGTGATAAAAACTACATGGTACTGATACAGTGGCAGACAGGTAGATCAGTGGAATAGAATTGAAGACACAGAAATGAACCCACTCACCTATGGTCACTTGATCTTTGACAAAGGAGCTAAAACCATCCAGTGGAAAAAAGACATCAATTTCAAGAAATGGTGCTGGCTCAACTGGCAGTCAGCATGTAGAGGCATGCAAATTGATCCATTCTTATCTCCTTGTACAAAGCTCAAGTTCAAGTGGATCAAGGAACTCCACATAAAACCAGAGACACTGAAAATTATAGAGGAGAAAGTGGGGAAGAGCCTGGAAGTTATGGGCACAGGGGAAAAAATTCTTGAACAGAACACCAATGGCTTGTGCTGTAAGATCAAGAATCAACAAATGGGACCTCATAAAACTGCAAAGCTTCTCTAAGGCAAAGGATACTGTCAATAAGACAAAAAGGCAACAGATTGGGAAAAGATCTTTAGCAATCCTAAATCTTATAGCGGGCTAATATCTAATATTTACAAAGAACTCCAGAAGTGAGACTCCAGAGAACCAAGTAACCCTATGAAAAATGGGGTACAGAATTCTCAACTGAGGGATACCGAATGGCTGAGAAGCACCTAAAAAAATATTCAACATCCTTAATCATCAGGGAAATGCAAATCAAAACAACCCTGAGATTCTACCTCACACCAGTTAGAATGGCTAAGATCAAAAACTCAGGTGACAGCAGATGCTGGAGAGGTTGTGGAGAAAGAGGAACACTCCTCCATTGCTGGTGGGATTGCAAGCTGGTACAACCACTCTGGAAATCAGTTTGACAGTTCCACAGAAAATTGGACAAAAGTACTACTAGAAGATCTAGCAATACCACTCCTGGGCATATACCCAGAAGATGCTTCAACATGTAATAAGGACACATGCTCCACTATGTTCGTAGCAGCCTTATTTAAAATAGCCAGAAGCTGGAAAGAACCCAGATGTCCCTCAACAGAGGAATGGATACAGAAAATGTGGTACATTTACACAATGGAGTACTATGCAGCTATTAAAAACAATGAATTTATGAAATTCTTAGACAAATGGATGGATGTGAAGGATATCATCTTGAGTGAGGTAACCTAATCACAAAAGAACACACATGATATGCACTCACTGATAAGTAGATATTAGCCCAGAAGCTCAGAATACCCAAGATACAATTAGTAAAACATAAAACTGAAGAAGAAGGAAGACCAAAGTGTAGATACTTTGATCCTTCTTAGAAGGGGGAACAAAATATCCATGGAAGGAGTTACAGAGACAAAGTACGGAACAGAGACTGAAGGAATGACCATCCAGAGACTGCCCCACCTGGGGTTCCATCCCATAAACAACCATCAAACTCAGTCACTATTGCAGATGCCAACAAGATTTTACTGACAGGAGCCTGATATAGCTGTCTCCTAAGAGGCTCTGCCAGTGCCTGGCAAATAAAGAAGTAGATGCTCACATAACCATTGGACGGAGCACAGGGGCCCCAATGAAGGAGCTAGAGAAAGTACCCAAGGAGCTGAAGGTGTCTGCAGCCCCATAGGAGGAACAACAATATGAACTAACCAGTACCTCCAGAGCCCCCTGGCACTAAACCACCAATCAAAGAAAACACATGGTGGGACTCATGGCTCTAGCTGCATATGTATCAGAGGATGGCCTAGTCAGTCATCAATGGGAGGAGAGGCCATTGGTCTTGTGAAGGTTCTATGCCCCAGTATAGGAGAATGTCAGGGCCAAGAAGCAGGAGTGGGTAGGTTGGGGAGCAGGGGGATGGGGAAGGGGTTAGGGGTTTTTCAGAGAGGAAAATAGGAAAGGAGATAACATTTGAAATGTAAATAAAGAAAATAATAAAAAAATAATTTGAAATTTAAAAAATAATAATTCAAATAGTAAATCACTTAAATTTGTCCCCCTAGTTTGCTTGCATTGAATTTTTTTAAAAAATAATAACATTTTCTTTGTATATTTTATTTTGGATAGCTTTAAACTTTTTTATAGTCACTTATTTATTTAATGTATATCTGGAGTCTGGAGAGATGTTTCAGTGGTTAAGAGAACTGACTGCTCTTCCAGAGGTCCTACCTAGTTCAATTCTCAGCACCCACATAGTGGCTCACAGCCATCTGTAATGGGATCAGATGCCCTCTTCTGGTGTGTCTGAAGACAGCTGCAGTATAGTCATATAAATAAATCAATCTGCTTTCAAAATGTATATCTAAGTGTGCACCTGCCTACTCAGAGGCCAGTGAACTTGGGAGCGTCAGACCTCTCCTACCTTGTGGGTTCTGGAATCAGATTGTCAGGCTTGGCAGTAAGAGCCTTCTTCTACCAAGTCATCTTGTCAGCTCCTTTCTGGGCAGCTTTTATTGCTATGTCTTCAGATTCTTTAATCTTTTCCTCTGAAATTTCTCATCTCTTGTTGATTGAGTTTAGTTTGTTTTTTTTTTTTCCCTCATATATTCTATTTTCATCTTTACAATTTTAGAAAAATTTTAGAAACCAACAATGCTTCAATACCACATTTGAAATGCATTAAGACTAATACGGTACAGTTATCAATGCCCTTCTTGATTGTCTGATAGCTCTGTCAGTTTTAGGTTGAATTCCAATGTGTTTTTTTTTCCTCTCTCTAGCAATCTTTGATTACATACTGAGCATTTTGAATTTTAACTTGTTGGGATCTGAGTGCTTTTGTGTTCCTGTAAAGAGTTTTTGAGTTTCATTCTGGGACGTTGTTATGTTATGTGGCAACCATTCCTTAGTTTGGGATCTTGTTTTTAAAATTTGCTTCATACCAGCAGATCAGCATTTCCCCTAGGGTTTATTATTTCCCACTTCTGAGGTAAGATCCTTCTGAGGACGCTGCTGGCATTGTGAATTCTGAGGTTTTATGGTCTGCCTGCTGAAAACACACTGGTCCTGCCCAGTGACCTCTGGTCCAGTGTCCCCAACACTATCCTATACCTTTTACCCAACCTCAAGTAGTTTTTTCATACACAGACAACCCCCCGACACACACACACATACACACATGAGTTAGTTTCTTGCAGAATGCTCTGTGGGAGCCAAGTGAGCCCTGAGTTCTCTCTTTAAACCTTTCTTCTTTATGTTCCTCTGTTCTGCCTTGGTTTCCCCAGTCCCTGGATCCCATCTGTTTAACCTCAAAACTACTGGGTCCTACCTCAGTTCTTTTCTCTCCGTTGCAGCCTGGGATCTCCTCCGATGTGTTACACTGGGTAGTATTTTATGTGTTGTTCATCTTCTTTCAATGACAAGTGACTAGTCATTGTTCCTACTGGCCAATATCTTGGAAACCTGTGTGAGTGTGTGTGTGTGTGTGTGTGTGAGTGTGTGCATGTGTGTGTGTGTGTGTGAGTGTGTGTGAGTGTGTAAGTGTGTGTGTGAGTGTGTGTGTGAGTGTGTGTGTGTGAGTGTGTGTGAGAGTGTGTGTGTGAGTGTGTATGTGAGTGTGTGGGTGTGTGTGAGTGTGGGTGTGTGTGAGTGTGTGTGTGAGTGTGTGTGTTTTCTTTCTGAATATATTTCCTAAATTGTTTTCTTTTCAGTTTGTTGGGTTAAGATATAAGAGAGGTCCCTGTTATTCCATCTTTGCTGGAAGCAGAAGTCTTCAGAAAGCATTTTCAGTAGCTTTCATATATATTCAGAGAACAGCTTAAAAACAAGAACCTCTAGTTACTGAATGCATTCTGTATGCTAGACGTGGGGTTCATTCAGATACCATATTAACAGAGGAGCTATCATGTGCTGTTCTAGGCACTGGATATTTATCAATTTCCCCAGAATTTAAAGATCAACATCTGTGGTGGTTTGAATAGGAGTGGCCCCCATCGACTGGTGTATGTGAATGCTTCCATCAGAAGGAAATGGAACCTTTTGAAAGGATTAGAAGGAATAGGAAGTGTGGCCTTGTTGGAGGTTGCAAAAGCCCAAGCCAAGCCCTGTGTCTCCTGATCTCTCTGTGGGTCAGGATGTAGCTCTTCACTACTTCTCTAGCACCATGCCTGCCACCATGCTCTTGACTACCATGCTCCCCACCACGATGCTGAGGGGCCAATCTTCTGAAACTATAAGCCAGCCCACACTTAAATACTTTCTTTCATAAGAGTTACCTTGGGCATGGTGTCTTTTCACAGCAATAGAACACTAAGACAACATTCTTAGGATGGTTATGTTACAGAGGGGAAAGAGAATAAACAGAAACAGTGATTTAGCTACATAGCACACAATAAAGGTTAACTGCTGCTAGAGAAAGCCCAGTGAATAAGATAAAGGGTTTCTAACGCTGTAGCCAAAAGGTATGACAATGATTTTAAAGAAGAAGATTAAGGAAGCCTGTCCTATAAAAATATGACACTTGAACAAAGAGTTGGAGATATGAATGTGAGCCACGTGGATATCTGGAGGTGAGGTTCTTGGTCAGAGCCAGACGCCAGCATGTAGACTCTAGGACAGAAGTGTGCTGGTGCCTTAAAGCATCCATAGGAAAGACATTGTAACTAGAGCACAGCAGAAAAGAGAGAGGGTACAGGAGGTGAAATCAGCAGGCCTGATGGCATGGAGTCTGGTCCTGGGTGTCTACTATCTCAGGGAGCTAGACAAAGTTTCTGATCTAATATAATGGGGTATTTTCTGAGTGTGTGTGTGTGTGTGTGTGGTGTGCACATATGTGCATGTGTGTGTGTGTTTTGAGACAAGGTATATGTAGTTCTAACTATGTAGATTAAACTGATTTTGCACTCACAGAGATCCACCTGCCTCCACCTCCGGAATGCTGGGATTAAAAGTGTGTGCTACCATGCCTGGCCTGATCTAATATATTTTTGAGCAATCTGGATGCTTCCTTGAGCAGAGATGTAGGGAGGTAGGTAGAAGCAGGGAGACAAATTAAAAGGCTGAAATAATTCAGGTGAGAGTTGGTGACAGTTTAGAATAGGTGTGAGCCAGGCAAGGGAGTGTGTGTTGTAGCCACATTCAGGCACCCAGGGCAGACTGGACGAGTCACTGAGCTGTGTGGCAACTCTAAGGAAGGCGGAGGCAAGGGGGTTGGGAATGTGCCCAAGGGATGGACTAAATTGGAGTATGAGCCGGACTAGAAAGTAGACATTCGAGAAGGATGGCAGTGTCATGTTAACAGGACCAGGAGACTGTAGACAGAGACGAGGACAGAAAAAACGCCCTCAAGTAAGCTGGGAAAGACAGGAAGGGTAGTCGGGCAGTGACTGAGGGTTATTGACAGTATCTGGAGCAGGGCTTGCTCAGAGCTGAGTAAGGACAAGAGCCAGGTTCTACATTGCCTGTGCAAGAGGCTATGCTTAGGGCTAGAGAGATGGCTCAGCGGTTCAGAGCACTGACTGCTCTTCCGGAGGTCCTGAATTCAATTCCCAGCAACCACATGGTGGCTCACAACCATCTGTAATGCAGATCCGATGCCCTCTTCTGGTGTGTCTGAAGACAGCGACAGTGTACTCACATACATAAAATAAATCTCTCTCTCTCTCTTTTTTTTTAAAGAAGCTATGCTTAGAAGCTGAAAGTAAACATTTAGAAATTAAAAACGAGTGTAGCAGTCAGTGGGCATTGAATCCCTTTGAGTTGTTCTTGTCCTTGCTCTTTGGCATACTAGGGAGTGAACCCAGGGCTCTATGTATGGTGAGGACTCTGCCAAGGCGGTAACATCTCAAGTCCTCCCCTCACCCCTTTAAACCTGAGAGAGGGTCTTGCTGAGTTGCCCTGACATCCTTGTGACCCTCCTGTCTTTTCCTCTGGGTAGCTGGGCTCTCACCCCTGCTTCCTCCAGTTGGCAGCCTAGTTTTCGCTTTTTCCTCCTTTGTAACCTCAATTGTCCTTGAATTTGTACTGACGCTTGCAAAATCATGGGTCTACAACAAATCAGACACAAACATTAAAGAAAATATCTGGTCCTTCTCCCATAGCTGAAGTGTATCGTCCGTTCGTGCGCTTGTGTGTGCATGTGTGCAGTGTGTGCATGTGTGCATGTGTGTGTGTGCACGTGTGTGTCCACGTATGGTAGTGGTCCTAGAAGTAGAAGAACACAAGAGTAGTGTGTAAAACTCACCCCTGGATCACACGAGGTAGCCTTCCCCCTCCCCCCCCCCCTTAAGCCTTCCCTGGCCTGTCTGGATGGCTTGCCTCTGAAGTGGCAAGGCTGGATGGAGCACGGCACAGGGCCTGACACACAGCACACAGTAGGTGCTCAGTCAGTGTGAGCCAGAAGACTGAGTGACCAGCTGGCCCTTGGCCTGCTTGGTGATAAATGGGTACATTTGATCGTCTCCACCTTAACAATGTCATTACTGTTTGTATCCGACGACGTGCATGAAAGGAATTTTTGGACTGACCAGGTTAAGTATCATTTTTGCACTCAAACATGACTTCGCCTCTGGAAAGACAGAAGAAATGAGAACTCCACCCAAGTAAGCCAATATAATTGTGCAGGTCAGGTATGATCACTCAGTCCATCTCTAAAGAGTCAAAGTAGAAACCAGCTATAGAATTGTAGCATGGTGGGGCTGGAGAGATGGCTCAGAGGTTAAGGGCACAGGCTGCTCTTCCAGAGGTCCTGAGTTCAATTCCCAGCACCCACATGGTGGCTCACAGCCATCTGCAATGAGATCTTTTGTCCTCTTCTGGCCTGCAGGCATACATGTAGGCAGGATACTGTATACATAGTAAATAAATAAATCTTAAAAAAAAAAAAAAACAGATCACAGTTTTGGTGTGTGGGAGAAACACCCTTAGAAATGCTTTACTATAATTATTTATTTATTATTAACATCACAGCCCTGATCTGAGGGAGCACAGAGCACGGCTGGCTTCGCATGCATTGCTGGAGTTCTCCAGCACTTGCTGTCAGCTGTTGCTACTGACTCGAGGTTTCCTATCTGAGCCTCCTCTTGGAGACTTTCGTAGAGAGGAGTTCTAGAGAGTAGTAAAGGCCTGAGGACTTCCACATGCAGGAGGGTGGTTCCTCCCTCCCTTCAAGCCACATCGATCATTGCATCAGTAAGAAATGTGACTGACAGTAGCAGGCAAGATAGTAGCACGGTAAATCTCATGTGACTTGTTTTTGTTTTTGTTTTTTGTTTTTTGTTTTTTTTATAAATTCCTATTCCAGTCAGATGGAGAACGTTTCGATGTCACTTTTCCGCCATTGTGGGAAGGGGCAGGAATCATTCTATCCCCTGAGATAAGGATATACTTTGTCTACAAAAACCTCTAAAACCTAGCAAAAACCCAACTCTCCTCTTTCAGTAGAGAATTCTTCCTCTTCTGTATTTAAAGACAAAATAAAATATAGAAGACAGCTACATCCTAGGGTTTTTTTTATTATATCTTTTGAAATAATTTGTATATACCTTTTAAATAATTCCAAGTGCCACAAGAAAATAATGTTAATAGCTCAAAATCAAAAGTTTAAAAAAATACCCTAAGTATAATTTTTAAAATCTTTTTTCTCCTCAAGCGTTTTACGATGGGATAATGAGACAGACGTCTCTCAACTGGAAGGACATTTTGACATTGTTATGTGTGCTGACTGGTAAGTACACAAAAATCACAAAACTCCTGTTAGTGAAAAAAAATAAAAAGCTCCTCTGGGGTAATCGGGCCGCAGTGCTTTGCTGATGGCCAAGCCAAGTCAACAAATGAAGCACAAAAGCCACCTTAACCTCACCAAATTAATATTCATCTCCATGTGACAGCTAGGAGGTAGTCTCCTATCACACAGTAACTTCTACCACATTATTTCCCAAAGATTGGCTTTCAGGAGCATTTCCATCCCCTGGAATTGCCTCTGTTTCATGCTTGACGTATCAGTAAATGGAGGACTTAGGCAAATTGCAAATAATTATGGCTCGGAGAGGAACGGTCTGGAGAAAAAGGAGTTTATCAACACAAACAGCTCAATTAGCTTACTTCTTGGGAGAGATCTGACTATCGATATGAAGGAATATACGTGTGTGTGCACACATATGTACGCTCTTGCAGATAAACATAGCTGTGGAATATCTCGGGGGAAGTAGCCTTTCTTAAAATGTATTTGACAGCTAATGGTTTCAGTGCCCTCGAAGCTGATATTTAGTCATACTGAACACAAAAACCACACAATCACATTTTATTCTTATGCCCACCTCTGTCAGGTGTCTGATTTTTAAAAAATAAATTTACCCTAGACATTTTGTCTTACGCCTTAGCCCAATCTATGTTACATATTTGTAAATGGAAATTGGATCCCAAGTTACAGGATAAATATGCATAGACCTTTGTAATTGTTTCCACTAATGTGGTGTATTTCTTCATTCAGTCTGAGTAATTAGTTCAGTTTATGGAAACCGTGGGCCATGAACAGGCAGGCATTCTGTTTGTTGAGAGGAAGATCTTAGGTGTAGTTCCACCATGATGACGATTACTTTAGATCTGAAAACAAGTACACATGCCGACCGTATGTTACACGGATGAGCCCAAGCCCAAGATCCAGGACCCAGAGCAGACTTCAGCTGGAGGAAAGCGCACACATTTTCCAGGATGTAACCTTCTCATTGTTTAAAGGCAATTTCCAGTGTACAACTTTCCCACCAAAGTCACTGAGATTAGCTTTGTTTTGTTTTGTTTTTTTAATCCACTCCTTCTTCTCCCATAACGACTAATGTTATTTTCTGTTTGGGGGGGGGGAGGGTATGTGTGTGTGTGTGTGTGTGTGTGTGTGTGTGTGTGTATGTGGGTGTGTGTGCATGCTTTGCAGTGAACAGTAAATATTTTTGTTTTAATTTAGCTGAGAGTTCCCAGTTTTCCAGGGCCACATTGGTTTCCTTGCACTGATGCTGGCCCCCCCCCCCCGCCCCACACACACACCCTTTTCCAAATATGGGGGAAGGCTAGATTTCTGGCTGATCATTGATAACATGCCTCCAAGTGTGTTGTTACTCCCCCATCTAAGCAAAACAGAGCTCAACCCACGTGATCTACCAAGTAATTTAGTAAATGCCTTTCCTCACCCAGTATGAGAAAGGATCCTCCAGGTTTCATTGCACAGATGAAGAGAATTCAGGCAGGATTAGATCAGATTAAGCAAGAGAGTCAGCTCAGAGAGCAGCGGGAAGAGGGACCAGGGCAGAGTCTTCATGAAGGTTCAGATGCAGGTCACTCAGTGGGCTCTGATGATGAGGGAGAGGTGGGTCTGGCCGGGAGATTTACAGTGAAATTGTCCTGCACACGAATATCAGCACAGCCTGGCTTTGTCATGCTGGTGCCGTGGACACCCACCCCGTGTCATCCCGTTTGTACCAGAGGAACCAGCGGAGGAAACAGGAGTTAAGCTCCTCCTGATTAACGTTCTCAGTTAGGTTAAAAATAGCTGCACAATGTGTTTAAAAAAATAGTCCTTCCCCTCCCACCTCCCCGACAACAGGGTCTTATAGAATTGATAAACAAGGTACATATTTGGTCGAAGGCTCTCATTACAGATATATAACACAATACAATCTTATACACACACATCTGGTAGCCATGGAAGAATTATTTATGGATTCAAATGAAGTAAACGCCCGAGGCTTCATTTTATAAATGGCTTTTTCTATGCATGAATCGATGGTTAAGTTTTTTTCCCCCTGGTGTTATAAGTGCCAGAATGTCAGCCCGTCTGTAATTTCCCATTTGTAAATGTAAAACATTAAAGCTACTCTTACGGTGCCGCTGATAGTATTTCCAAAAGAAATGCTTTGGTAATGGTCTCTCTTCATATGCAGGGAGATGGGTAAGCTGCTTAGACACTTGGAAAGTACAGTGATGTGTAATATCCGCGCCGTCATCCGGCAGTGAAGTGCGGGGTTCCACGCGTCCCTTACACCCACTCGGTTTGGTGCTGTCCCACAGGAGTTATTACACACGGATGCTGGCTCTGTGGGGCAAGCGGGGTGCACTGAATTATTTAGGATGTCGCAAAGGGGTAAAAAAATAGCTCTCTGTGGACGCTGCCCCCAAGCTGAAACCCAAAGTATTCCATGGCAGAAAGCAGCGCCACACTTACATAGATCATGTTAAGTCTCACACCCCCCTTTATCACCGTCCGTGAATGGGATCTGGAGTGAAGTATGAATATTAGGTACATGGATTAAATTCTTACTGAAGCATTTCCAGCGAGGGTGGCATTGTCTGATTTGCTGAATGGCTAACCAGTAGCACTTCTTGATCCCATTTACATGAAAACAAGCTCCATTCACAAGCCGGTTCCAAACCCACACTGTGCTTCAAGGAAAATGCACATGATTATGGCAAGCGGTGATATGTTTATGTTCTTAAATCATTCACGTATTCCTATATTTACATTCAAATGTTCATAAACCTGTGGGCAGTGGGGGGGAATAACTCATTTCCCAGAGGAGACAGTCTCTTAGTCCCGATCCAAATTTAGTCACTCAGCTACATTATAAAATAAAGAGGCAAACTGTGAAAGCTAGTCATTATTTCACCATTCAGCATTTTTGACAATGAAAAATAGTTTCATGGTTCAACAGTTCCTAAATAACTTGTAAAATGTCAACTTTGAAATAAGCAGAGCGAAACATGGAGGTACAGCCACACCTACAAAAAAAGGGGGGAGCTATTGACAAACATCAAAATATTAGAATATTCAACAACAGGGGTAGGGGACGCCTGCCTATTAAGTTCCTCCATTGACTTATTCGCTGTTAAGTTTAATAAAAGCATTCCTTCCGTTCTGCGGGAATGTAGTCCAGCCCGCCCTTGCTGTTTCAGGAAGAGCAAGCACTTGCTAATTCTTAGCCCACCTTTCCAGGCTCTGCTTCTAAGAGTCTGGACGTAAGATTTTTTTTTTCTCTCAACCCAATGACTGTGTTCACTTATCTTTACCCATTTGATGGCTCTCCAGTTTGTTGTAATTCTGCAAATATGGAATTGGCTTTGTGAGTATGAATTGTCACAGGCTCAGAAAGCACACCCGCAAAGCTACCCGCGGCCTGACTGGATGCACAGGGCTGTTAGTGGGTCTGTGCATCTGAAGCTGCAGGCTTGGGTGAGGAGTGGGAGCAGGTACTGGGGCCTGTCGTCCTACCTGCCTTGGCAGGCCCCCTCGATCGTGCTCTAGGCCTGTTTACGCTGGTCACATACTACAGGCTGCTTCCTTTCCCCCAGTTGTTTTTGTTTCTAAATGATGAAGAAATGTTTTGGCTTTTAAGTTGTTTTTGTGAGAAAGGTTATTTTGTTCCCCCTCCCTCAAAAGGAAAATGCCATGTTCTCTAAAAGTTCCTGGTCTTCCAGCTACTGTGGTGACGGGCAGCCTGTGCACAGCTCAGCATCCCTGCCCCTGGAAAGGGCTCAGCTCCAATGCATTCACCAGGGAAGTCTCAGTCTCTGTGGAAATCCCTGAAGAACCCAGAATTTCACGACTAAAGGGGCAGAGCCAAGTGAGGTTAGAACATCCTACAAAATAGGTTCCTGAATGCCAAGAGAGGCTGTCTCTCCATGAAAGTACTCAGGAGGCAGAGACAGGCAGATTTCTGAGTTCGAGGCCAGCCTGGTCTACAAAGTGAGTTCCAGAACAGCCAGGGCTATACAGAGAAACCCTGTCTTGAAAAAACAAAAAAACAAAAAAAAAAAAAAAAAAGAAAGAAAGAAAGACGAAAGTAAAATCTAAAGCAGCCATCTCACCAGGAAGACTGTACAGGAGTCTCCCTCTCTGTGCAGACCGACAAAAAGGGTCGCATCCTGACGCTCCTCTGTCTGAATGAATTTCTCTAGGAGAAGGACTGTAGGTGCTCCGGGCTCTGATGAGAAGGATTCACCTCTCCTTTGTCAGGATATCTGATTCAGATCAATGGAACAAAGCAATTGTTGCTGCCACAGGCAATGGCCTAGAGGTGTGTGTGTGTGTGTGTGTGTGTGTGAGAGAGAGAGAGAGAGAGAGAGAGAGAGAGAGAGAGAGAGAGAGAGAGAGTTAGTTTTAACGGCCAAACTGGACTGTCAGGGTATTTTGATCTGTAACTAAAGGGCGAGTTAGACGGTATCTCCATCCCCATCACTGACCCACTCAGCCTTTTTAAATAGATCCACTTAAGCTACTGCTGTTCTCCGAGCCATTAGGACTTATTTAAGGGGTGAATTTTCAGGAGATTACATATCACTCCCACTAAAGCACATTGAAATTGCTCATATGACGTACCCCACAAAGCGTTATGAATTCTGCATCGAAGCTAAGTAGAAAAGTGAGCTTGCTTGGAATAAAGATCTTTCAGAGGACTACAAGAATTACTTTTGGGAAATTTGATTTGGAACGATGGGGTAGATGCCATTACCTTTGAAATGACTGTGTTCGGAATGCGTTCCGGGTGTTAAAGCTGCACTTTGCAGTTTGCTCTGATGTTAACCTCTTTGTCACCATTTTGAACGCACAGTGGGGAGAGTGCTTTGTAAGGGCACGCCGGGGGCTCAGCTGGCGGCAATGCGTGCTGTTCATCCCTTTCCCGCAGACTCACCAGCTCTTAGGGAGAGCAGAAATAAACCAAGAACAGTCCTTTGCTGAGCTGCTGCGTATCCAGCCAGCCAGAGGTCTTCTGTAGGTCTCTTGTAGGCCTACGTAACCAACACAGTCAGCATGCCAACAATAGCAAAGTGCAGAGATTACCTAACCTCTCTGAAGAATGAGGTGGGGTGTCTAGTACAAGACGAGGTTCCAATCTGATGTGCTGCGTATCGGTCTTTAAGGATTAGGAATCAGTGCTTAACGTGACTTGGTGGAACATTTTTGTAGCATTTAAGTTAGACATATTCTTTGTCCGAGGATAGAAGGATGCAGCTTTGTAAAAGATAATGCTTCCCCGGGTTATTCTGGTTGCTAGGTGGAAAGGAAGTTTATACAGTCAGTATACTGCTCATCACAAGAAGAGCCGCTGGCCAATGTTTCCATTGCTCAAAGCACCTTTCCCAGTGAGGAGATAAGACACAGCTTAGTGGTAAAGGGCTCGGTTAGCATGTGTGAGACCCTGGGTCTAGTCCTCGGCCTTGATTACCTCAGAATCTCTCTTCCTCCTCTCTCTCCTCCGTCCCTTCCTCCTCCCTTCAGAAAGGGTAACCCAGACCGGTCTCAGATTTATGATAGTCCTTTGATGTACCACCATGCCCAGCTCTTGAGGAGACTCGTCAAAGTGGAAGAGCGGCTGTGTAGGCAAACATCCTACCCAAATGTTGATGCAGACCAGTAACCCTGAGCAAGGCCTCTGCGCAAGCTGTTAGAGGGTCACTGAGGCAGACACTGGATGTAAGCTTGCTCCAGTTCAAGGGCCTTAATGAGCTGCCTCGGGCAGTAGAGACAGTATCATCTAGAGACGCTCTGAGCCATGAGGCATAAATGAACTCTGAATGAAGGTTTGTCAGTTGAACTTGGTCTATCTTAAGCTTAGTCCCAATACAGAATATTGTCCCTCATATGACATAAATCTACAACAACTGTGAATTAACATGTATTAATTTGATAGCCACCATAGCCACATAGGTGAACCTTTATTGATTAAAAAAAAAAAATTACCGTGGGCTTAAATACAGCACATTACCCATGGTCACATAGAAAGGTCAAAGCCAGAACTTTATTAAATCTGAATCACACACTCCCGCTTCCTGCTATCTGAGAGCGGACAAGAGCCTCAGCACCCATAGCCTGTGTTCATGTTTGAGAGATTCAGCTATCTATTCTGAACTTGAGCGCTCATCCTCACCGAATGATGGATCCCGATATGGAGCTCAGAAAGAAGTGGCCCCTCCCAGTTGGTAGTGTTGACCCAGTCCAGAAGCATTGCTTTGTCTTGGCAGAGTACTCTAGCTGTGCCCAGAGCCCTCGTCGAGATGCTGTGAGGACCACAGGATGTCGGGCAGAGAACTCAGCTCTGTGTTCCTCTAGCACTAGACACTTCCGCTCCTCCGTACCACAACCCCTGAGGGAAACCTTTGTTTGGGTTTCATAAATGCTCAGATAGCTCACTGAAACCTATGCTGTTACAAAGGAGTACAGACTGAACAATTTCTAAAGACCAACAATATAGCTCATAGTCTGAGAGACTAAGACAGTGGTCCTCACCCTTCCTAATGCTGCAAACCTTTAATACAGTCCCTCGTGTTAGAGTGATCCTCAACCATAAAATTATTTGTGTTGCTTCTTTATAACTGTAATTTTACCACTACTACAAATCGTAACGTAAATACCTGTGTTTCCTCACAGTGTTAGGCGACTCCCATGAAATAGTCATTTAACACCCCCCCCCAACACACACACACAAGGGGTCTTGACCCACAAGTTGAGAACCATTGGGTCAGATAAGTACTTCATCTTTTCTTCTAAGCTAGTGCCTTGAATGTTGAGTCTTCTAGCAGGAGGGGACCCTGTATCTTCTATGGCAGAACAAAATAGCACCAATCCAGTCACCTCAGAGGTCGAGTCTACAGCCCAAGACTATAGAGGGGACACGTTCAGCCATAGAACTGTGGAAGTTAACTTGCCACCAACTGCTGGGTGACCCACACTTGAGTCTTGGTCACATTTGTTTAGAGGAAGAAACTGTGTTCCAAACAGGTTTGAGAAGATGTGGTGAAGATAAGGTCAGAGTAACTCAATCATAGAGACAACAGGAAACAAAAGCAAAGACCCGTGAAGGAGGAGGAGGAGGAGGAGGAGGAGGAGGAGGAGGAGGAAGCAGAAGAGGAGGAGGAGGGGAAGAGGAGGGGAAGGAGGAGGAGAAATCCCAGCAGAGAGGGTGAAGGGAAGGAAACCCTTGAATTACCGCAGCTCCCGCATGGCCGGAGCTGAGCTTTGGAGGTTGTTGGCTCCTGGGGCTTGTTATCTTCAAGCTGTTGGAAATCACTAAAGTCCACCTCCTTCATCCTCAATATTGTCCCAGTGGTTTGGTGCATGGGGCTGGTGGTTTGTTCTCAGAGGGCAGCCTCACAGTGGTCCTGGTGGGCACCTCTGGTCTACTGGACACTGGGTCCTAACTGAAGGAAGTACCAAGTGTTCTATCTCCACCAGGTGACACTCATTTAAAAAAAAAATCTTGGGCTGGTGAGATGGCTCAGTGGGTAAGAGCACCCGACTGCTCTTCTGAAGGTCCGAAGTTCAAATCCCAGCAACCACATGGTGGCTCACAACCACCCGTAATGAGATCTGATGCCCTCTTCTGGTGCGTCTGAAGACAGCTACAGTGTACTTACATATAATAAATAAATAAATAAATAAATCTTTAAAAAAAAAAAAAAAAATCTTGGAAAATTTCCCTGTGACATTAACACAGCACAGACAGCTATGGACTCTGACTTTGACAACTTGACAGTCATTGGATAGCTCTGATCACAGTATCTCCTTTTTAAACATACCTCCAGCAAGACCTTGAGCGAGCAGACAGGAACAGTCTTTCTCTGGTGTTGTATAAATGTATAATTAGCCTTGTACTTATCAACATCGGTATCACTGGGCTTAGAGGCCCAGTTTAATCTGGATTCTGTTCTCTTCTCAATGTCAGCCTGTTTCTGGACCAGTACAGAGCCAGCCTTGTTGATGCCATAAAGAGATTACTCCAGCCCACAGTAAGTATGTTTCTATTTTTTTTTTTTTCCTGAACACTGGCTACAGAATAATTAGTCTGAGCACAGAGATGGGGAGAGCAATGGAATGGCGGAATTAATGTCATGTAATACTTTAATATTTATTATGTCCAACTTCAATTGGGTCTTCTGATCTATCAGGTTCTTTCCTGATCATAACTAGGAAGCTTCTGATAAGGAATACCAAGGGTAGTAAAATAAATGAAACGGCTTCAAAGATAGTGTGAGATGATTTTTATCAAAGAATTTCTGGAGTCTTTCCCTTTGATAACAGTATCTTCATATTAAAGTAGAATTATGATATTGAAATTTTTATGTTGACTTCTGTCATTTTAAATCCCTTCCGTGGTAACCTTTGTCATTGTCATTTGTCGCGTAAGCTTACTTTGTTCCTTTTTATTTCTGTTTATATCAAAGAAAAAATGACTTTTAGATGAATCTGTATATTAAAAGTTCTTTGCTCTTAAAGGAAGCCATTATTTACATATTATAAATATTAGGTCACAATGAAGCCAAGCATGGCATAAAATATTGTGCACATTTTTACATTTATATATCCATTTATGCCTGCGAGTAAATTACAGAGTTTGTATCCACTCTTATTTTGTTGAGCTGTTATACTAGGCTAGGAGGTCCTGTAGACTAAACGGAGAGTTAATATACATCTATTTAAAGTAAGAAAGCGAGTTTAAAGCTCATGCATTTAAAAAAAAAACTTACAAATACGTAAGACTCTTTGCAGTGCCACGGGAATTTAAAATAGGCTAACGGTCTTAGTGTAATCGAAGATAAGAAGTCGCAGTTATCTGATATGACTGCTGTTTGTGTGTGTGTGTGTCCATGTATTTTCTAAAGTTTTGTTTCCGAAGTCTTTTGTGAAAGACTCTAGCCTTGTGACCTCAGTGAGACTTAGAGACTAATACCTTTCAATCTTTCTTTTATATCTTTCTCACACCGAAGGCTCCCAGAGCAATTTGATAATCATCCATTTGCTTTTACACTATTGCTTTCTATTTCCTTATCTCTCTCTAGTTCAGAAACTTTAAATAGGCCTCTCAGAGGAGTAAGGCTTTGTAAGTGGCAATCAAATCAATTAAACCGGCCTTCTCCATTCTGCTTCTGAAGTGGGAAGAGGGTCCTGAGGCAAGGAAGGGACATGTGCCAAGCTGCTGCTGGCTGCCGCCGCACGGATGAGGCCGCCCAAGTTGAGGGCAGCAGAAGGGATGTTGAGCCTCTCCTGGGCCTCTTCATCTCCCCGGTTAGCCTTGGAGGATGCTTGCGAGCATGTGTGAGACCAAGATTCTCGGGGAGGGCACGGAGATGCTCGGATACAGAGCCTCTATGAAAATGTCTCATACATAAACACAATGCTTTCAAGGACTCCGGGATCTCAGACGACACAAACAGTACTTCACCATCACCAACACCCCTTCAAAACCTATTTGTGGCAAATACTCCATTTTGCAGCAGATTTGCATGATTTACAATAGAACACTGCCCGAGCTATGAATAGACCTAAGTGCAGATTGGACTAGAATCTCTCCAGGCTCTCATGGCTGTTAAACCCTGAACCATGATCTTCCCTGTCTGAAGTATGGCTCCACACAGCCCGCTCTGAGCCTGGACAGCAATGCCCCCACTGACTGACAGCCAGTTTTTAACCTTGTGGCAGAAAAGGTCAAGGCCAAGCCCTGGAGCAGGTGACACAGCTACAGGCTTCAGGCAGAAGGCTAAGGTCAAACCCAGCCTGCGACATTACAAGTGGCAGTAGGCTTCCTGCTTTACCTAGGTTCCTCATAGGATTGTTGCCGCCCAAGGCCACTGAGTGCTCTGGTTTAAAGTTCAGGGCGCCCACTACCAGAGAGGAAGTCTGAAGTAATGAATAACGTATGGACTTAATGAAACTGTCACACAGACTCTCAGGTCGGTAGAGACCGGGGACTTATACCCTGGACTCCATTATTCATTGGATCCTAGAAGGGCCACAGGGACCAGGCAATAAAGACCCCCAGTGCTGGTGGGCCCGGGGCTTCCCACAGAGTAGCGGGGAGACCTCTCTCTCAAGGCTGGCTCTCAGACTTCAAACAGACTTCTCCACTGAGGCATACTTCAAGACTACATTACAATTAAAGCTAAGTGTAGATTTATTTTGAACCTAGACAATGCCTCCATGGTTGTGTGGCCCAGCATATGAACATAGTATACGTGTCCACCAGAGACGTAAGATGGAGGTGCACTGGTAGATTCTGAGCCCTTGGTGGCTCAACACAGGATACTGCCAGCTCTCAGGGTCCAAGCAGGAGTCCCTAGAGCCAGAGTTCCCAGAATGGCTTCCTGGAAGAGACACTGTGATGGCTGGAATGTGGTGATGCCTGTAAGCCCAACATCCAGGAGGCCGGTGGGACAGGGTTATGAATTTGAGGGCAGCCTGGACTGGTTGGCAAGTTCAAGGCCTGCCTAGATGACATACAAAGACAGTAAGTCTCCAGGATAACAGTTGGCTTTTTCTATCGCTCTACCAGCTATTGAGGAAACAGGAAACAGTGGCTCTGAAAAGAAATGGCGGCCTGTCTGATGGGAAGCTGAGTGTGTCAGGTCCATTTCAGTACCAACAATCTCTGAAGCTCCTGTCATTGCACATTTGTTCCCAACAAGGGGACGCTGAGAGTTTGCCCACACTCCTAGAGGGTCTCTCAGTGCCAGGCCCCTAAGTCCTACTTACCAGGATAGGCACAGTTAGACTCTGGAGATGGAAAGCAAAGGGTCGCTTCCAGCCTCTGTCTGGTGGGTTTCATCCTCTGGAAACCTCAATTTCTCCTCTCCTCAGCTTCTTCTGTGTAAAATGAAAGAAGCCGGTCCACTGTGGTGCGAGCGGCTGGAAGGCTGAGAAACTTCTTGACTGCACTAGGGGCACAGTACGGGAAGCGCTTGCCAAGCAAGGGCTTTGAGAAAAGCTGTCAGGAAGGGAAGGCTATTTCCTCACCCAGACCCAGGGATCTCTGCACATGACCATCTGTGCTTGCTGCTTTCTGCTACACAGGAGCCCCCAGTACAGCAGAACCCAACTGCTCCCGGGGGCACTGCCTACTGGGGGCATATGATACCTTCTACTGCAGATGGTCCTCCTAGGTAGGAAGAGAGCCGGGGCTACAACCGTGAGAGTTCGATAATTGCAACATGGAAGCGGGTCTGGGTGCCAGGCTGCGGGAAGAAGCCAGCTTTTGTACCTGAGGTCTGTCTTGACTTGGTTCGACCTGACCAGAATACCATTTGGGTATCAGAGGATCCCGAAACAAATGTAACAGGAAAAGAAGAGATATTCCATGCTTCTCTGCTCTTAGAATGGAGCAGTCCTAAATGTGGGGAAATAGACGAGGGTGAGGAGTGGGGTGGGGGGAGGCATGTCCCAACAGCAGTGGCTGACCCTGGGTCCTCAGCCGCATAGTCCCAAGCCTGTAGAGTCACCATACCAGGCCTGAGATTCCATCAGGGAATCAAAAACTCCACCAGCCTGAAATAGACTTTTTCTTCGACTCTGAGGGAGGAAAAACAAAAAACCAAACTACATATGCAAGTTGGCTTCTGTCCAAGTACTATGCGGAACTCTCTAGAAAAGAAAGACATTAGGGGAAAAAAAGTGCTATCAGTAAATTTTACTCATCCCAAGAATCAGCGTTCCCCACTGGTTCCCCTGCTGACGAGTGGTTTCTCCTTGGTGATGATTGACGGGGTGTCTGCTTAAGGCCATGTTCCCTAAAGTCTGTGACAACAGTCATGGCCTATACAGAAGACCCGAAAGCAATTGGAAACCCGGCCAGAGCAGCCTGCACGTTGAACAGCACCGACAACCGACAAATGGCACCTGCTAACATCCTTCTAAAGGGGCTGTGTGTCCCAGGGGGCCACCAGGACAGCCAGGCAGTGGGGGCACCACGGGCAGGCGACAACGCAGATAGCACTCCAGCTGGTTGTCACTGTCCAACAGGCTGCCGGTCATCCCCAGCTCAGAAACACCACTGTGGTCAGTGAGATGGTTCAACAACTAAGAGTGCTGGCCATGCAAGCCTGCTGACCCGAGTCCAACTTGCTGCAATCACGATGGAGTGAGGAGACCAAAACATTATCCTCAAGAACAAACGAACAAAGCCTGGATGCAGAGGTGGCGCACGCTTTTAGTCTCAGCATTCCAGAGGCAGAGGCAGGCAGATCTCTGTGAGTTCAAGGCCAGCTTGGTCTACAGAGTCAATTCCAGGACAGCCAGGGCTACATAAGAAACAAACAGACAGAAAGTTGTTCTCTGACTCATAACTCATGACTCTGACTCTGATTCATGTGTACATGAATGTGTACATGTGTACACAATAACAACAACAACAACAATAATAATGATAATAATAGTACTTTACATGTCACTGTGGAATTCATATAGCCTTCTTCAAAACCAGGAGTCACAAGATCCTCGGAGCCCTGCCTATGTCCAGGGAGTCCTGTACATAGTTGGAAACCACCTGCCCCCATTTTAGAAGAGTAATTTCTTCTTAATGACTGACTTCCTCACCTTTTTAAAAATCTAACGTCTCAAACTGAAGAGATGGCTCAGCGGTTAAGAGCACCAGCTGCTCTTCTGGAGGATCTGAGTTCAAATCCCAGCACCCACATGGTGGCTCACAACCATCTGTAATTGGATCTGATGCCCTCTTCTGGTGTGTCTGAAGACACTGTACTCATACACATAAAATAAAGAAACCTTTTTTTAAAAATCTAACATCTGTGTTTACATCTGTACAAACATCTTTTTTTTTTTTTTGTCTGTCTCAGGGAAATTTTGACATGTATGAGGAGTGGGCTCCATGCAGTGACTAAGGCTATCCTGCAAACCACAGCAGGAAATTCCTCCCCACTGGGATCCTCACCAGCTCTCGGTGAGGAGCCATTCAGCCACTCCTAGCTCACCTCCGGGTAGACATGGACTTGAACAACAGAGAGCTCCAAGGTGGTTCTAAGGCCTAAGAACATGGGCCCAGCCCAGAAGTGCTTTCCCAGGGGCCTTGATTCAGCATGTGCAACCCTGTGCTCTTCACAGTATACCAGGCTCTCGGCTACCCCAGAATCAAAGATCTGTTGTAGTGATGGGATACACCACACTGTTCAGTGCAAGATGCAGCCTGCTGGTGTCTTACCAGCTGTATGAAGCTTTTGAATTTCTGTCTTCAGTAGATGTGAGATGTTCTAAGATGCAAGTATATCCAGGTAGTCTGGGCTATATGGCAAATTCAAGGCCTGCCCAGGCTGTATAATGAAACACTGGTGTACAGGAAGTACTTCCATAATGATACTGGCCTTTTCAATTATTCTATCCCCAAGAGCCTACTTTGTCTCTTTTGACATTACAGCATGAAGGTGTTTGTCATCTACAGAATTCACGCTCGTGAGCTGCACAATCGAGTCCTCTAACTCAAAAAAATTCTCAGAATATTTTCAGTAAGTTTATGGACTTTCTGTTGGCTACCAGCTGCTACAAGTGGGCCACAGGCCATAGGTTGAACAGGCCTGATGGCTCTGTTTGATGAAATACTAGCTAAGTAATGTGGTCTGCCTGGTCCTGTGCTCCAAGAGTGTAGAGCTGTGAATCTAGAATCTAGAATGAGGGGCATTGTAAGGCAGGATGGCAGAGTAGAGTCACACAGGAGCGACTGGCAGTACAACTAAGCGAGGGCAGACAGGAGTGAGGAGCCAGGAGGAAGCAGAGGGGAGCTAGAGGCCGTAGGAGGGTCACCTAAGCCATCTCAGAGGCACCAGAAGGAGTGTGCTTGCTCACCTGTGCAGAGTGGGCGAACACGGTGTTTGCCTGCAATGTGCTCTGGCTTAACTCTGTCCACTTTGGAGCTTGGGCAGAAGCTAAAGATTACTCTGGGGAACCATTTTGTCAAGCTGACTGTACTGTGAGGAAGAGAACGGGGCCTTATCAGGGAAGGAATAGAGAGCCATTGAATGTTTACGAGCAGTGGTGTGGTCACTCAAATACTGCCAAGGTGCCAGATTGGAGTAAAGGGGAGTCTGAGAAAAGCAAAGCCCCTTGGGGGTCTGCCACGGACCCAGTTTTCCATGGACTTCTCCATCTAGGAGGTAATGGAACCAAAGACAGTGTGGAATGGATGTTCAGTTTCTGCATGCCTCTTGGATGCCCAGTACAGAGGTGAGGCCAGAAGACAGGAAGAAACAGCACACCCCTACCCCAGGGGAGCAAGCAGCTGCAGATGGTTGTGAGACACAAGGGCAAAGGCTGACAACCTAAGGTGGCAGAGGGTAGAAATAACTGCCTGGGGAGGCACAGAATGTAGAGGCCAGAGAAAGTCAGAAAAGGCCTCAAAGGAGCATCTGGCCTGGGTGTTGAGGGATGAGTAAGAGTTTACCAGGCAGGCAAGAACAGTGGAGGTCGGAGAGGTACTGTAGCCTGAGGAGTGTTTGCAAGTTTACAGACAAGGAGATGCATGGAAGAACACAGCAGCTATGATGGCTTCTGTTTGACTAGAGGGCCAAGTAAGCATGGAAGGCCTAGGGACAGTTGTAGGTATGGATAGAAGTCAGGTCACATGGGGCTTTGTCTGCCATCCTAAGAAGTCAGAATACATCTCGGGGGTTTCCAAACCCCATTTTATTGGAAAGACTCTTTGGTCAGACTGTCTCGCCAGCGTCCCAGGAAAAGAGATGAAAATAAGGTTGAGATGTAGTTCAGTGCTAGAGCACATGCCATTCACAAAGCTGGGTTCAAGAGCCAGCAACCAAAGAGAGAGAAAGGGAGGGAGGGAGGGAGGGAGGGAGGGAGGGAGGGAGGGAGGGAGGGAGGGAGGGAGGGAGGGAGAAGGAGGAGAGACGAGAGGAAGCAGAACAAGAAAAAAGAAAAGAAAGAACACACTGGCAATGCACTGGTTCCCTCAGCTGTGTGTGTGTGTGTGTGTGTGTGTGTGTAAATCCCTGGGTGCACTGGCTTTGATAACTATTGCTTTGAGAACGAACGGTAAGGTTTGGAGCCAAGGCTTACATTCCACATTAAGCAGAATGGATTAAAGATATTTTCAGATGACCATCCATGGGCAGAGATGAGGAGGCACCTGGAACGATGGGCGTGGACCCTTCACAAAGGTGAATGCTGTTGCTAGATCAGTTATATTCTTGGAAGTTACTGATGTTTAACTGGTAATTGAAGCTGTGGACTTGCGTGCACTTGCCTAGAATTATACCAAACATGAAGGAAAAAGTAGGCAGAAGCCTGGGGTGACTGACAAAGCTAGTGAGAGAGGAGAAGAAGGAGAAACCAGAAAAGGAGGCAAGAGTGAATGAGGGGGGGAAGAGAGAGAGAGAGAGGAGAGAGAGAGAGAGAGAGAGAGAGAGAGAGAGAGAGAGAGAGAGAGAGAGAGAGGCAGAAGTGAGCAAAAGCCACATGTCAGAAACCAAGTAAATAAAACTAAGCACTTAACCATGTGACCAGTGTTTAATAATTGGTGACCTGGAGGTAGAAGGTGTGAAGGGATCTCAGGGGCACAGCACCTCCTTCCTTCCTTCCTTCCTTCCTTCCTTCTTTTCTTTCTGTCTGTCTGTCTGTCTGTCTGTCTTTCTGTCTGTCTTTCTAGATTTGTTTATTTGTTTGTTTATTTAATGTGAGTATATCACTGTCTTCAGACACACCAGAAGAGGGAGTCAGATCTCATTATAGATGGTTGTGAGCCACCCATGTGGTGGCTGGGATTTGAACTCAGGACCTCTGGAAGAGCAGTCAGTGCTCTTAACTGCTGAGCCATCTCTCCAGCTCTTGGCACATTCCTTTCTTAAATGAATCTGAAGCACCCTTATTTCCCCACGGGAGTATGGAGCAGCCTGGCACAAGAACAGCGGACCTCATCGTGTAAGCAGCGTCTTTGTTGCCAAGCGGAACTTCTCTCTCCAGGGATAAGTGAGTGCCCTGGAGTCTCTGCCCATCAGTCAATGTTACATTCCACCCAAGAGTTCATTCTGAATTTTAAAAATGGGCGCCGTGTCTGAATGCTTAGGAAGTTGCATTTTGGTAGATTGAAAATGATTTTCATAGGGTGATATGCTAGTTTTATACTTATCTTATGTTTCTTGTTTTGACTTTTTTCATAAGCCATATTCATCAGCTGTAGTTCCCCCATAGACACGCCCTGCTCCTCTGTGGACACTGGGAGGCAGGGGGCCCGGCCCTCACTACAGCATGGGGCAGAGGCTGGTGGATATCACTGAATGGATGGATGATCCGCTATCACCCTCCTAAACATGAATCTACAGCTCAAAGTATCTGTATTCAACAAAAGGAAAACTCCACCCTAAAACTCATAACTAACCCCGAACCAACAGCACTCTCCCTCCTTCTCATTGTGTGAGTGCAGGATTGGGTAGTTAGGTGCCCTCTGCAGACCCACCCTAGAGCTGGTTTCCGTAAAAAAGTCTCATAGAGAAAATCTGTTCAAAAGACTAAGCAATCGAATGTGGCCTTCAGACTCTCAGACTGGTGGTCTTCAGATTGTTCAACACCTGGATTTAGTTTATTCTTTCAGCAAATGTTGACTGAGTGCCTACTATCTACTAGGCACTGAGGAAGTGCCCTGCACAGAGCGTCAGAAGCCCCTGTTGTCAAGGAGCGTGCAGTCCAGCCAGAGGAGTCCGGCAGTAGCAAACAAGGGTATAGTGTGTGTCTGTGACAATGAGTACCAAGAACGAAGCTAAAGCTTTGATGGGGTGAGAGGCAAGGGGAGGGGGAGGGGGTGCTACCATTCTGAATATATTTGTTAGTAATAGATGCTAAGCTGACCCTTAAGCAGAGCATAATGTTTAGTCAGAAAACACTTCTTAACCTAACCACCCACTCCACTCCCAACCCACCAGTGAGTGGGATGTGGGAGGTGCAAACTTGGTGAATACAAACATCAACTCAACCAAGAATGCTGTCACCCTGAAATCCTGTGATATACAGCTGAGACGATAGCTGTAAAAAACCTGAACTATAAACTGTATGGCAATCTTTGCAGGTGACTTCAAAATGAATCAGCTTCCATTATTCAAAACTCTAGCATGGCAACCAGTCCTTTGAAATGAGTGAAGTGACCATCTGATCCAACTGATAGCCCCTCCTTCCCCCCGCCCCTTAAAAAAAAAGAAAAAGAAAAAAGAAAAAAGGGGGACTTGTGTTCTCCTGCTGAGACCGAGTATTATATCTAGTTTCACATAAAAATGAATTTTTGCTGCTAAGCTTGAAAACTGCCTGAAAATAGCAATTAATATTGGAGAGGCTGACAGAACCTTAAGTGTGGTGGCATGAAGGATACTGCCGTAACTATGCGCCAGGGTGTGCGTGTGTATAGGTAAACACAGTGTGGAAGCACCTTGGTGTCCAGGGCAGGTAAGTGGGATGGGGTGAGCATTCTCAAAGCAATGGTTGAATGGTATGGATTTTACCCAATCTTAAGTCTGAGTAGCCTTGCTGTTCAAATTATTTTTACATTCCCTTCCTTTGAGCCTCTCAGCTCTCTGGAAGGGAAAACCGAAAGGCCATGCAGCTTGGTCCTTCATGTTAGCCGGATGAGCAAGCTCGGCAGCTCAGCCTGGAGGCCTGCAGGTTCTTGTGTGCAGGATTGAGAGATCAGAGGAAACCACCTCCAATGCCCTTCCAGCTCTCTGGTGGATGGGGCGCGGTCCTGGCGATGCTGACGCTGACTGTGCTGATGCCACGGCTGTCGGATGGTGGGGATCCTTGTTGGAAGTCCAGGGTTCTTTCTGCCCCACGGCTCCTACTGCTTCCCAAACCCTCCTCTGCATGTTTATTTATCTGTAAAGTGCAATGCCTAATCTACAAGGCTATAGAGAAGGATGTCAAAGGGGTAGAAGAAGGCCCGTGGAGCAGCTATTGTGGTGGTAGATGTCATGGTCACTGTCATCACTGTGGCTAATGAGGACACTATGGAATAGAGAGGAAGGGTGGCCATGGCGGAGGCAGGTGAGTGAGCTTCTAATCAAATATGGGTTTGCCCCCTAGGCCAGTTATCCAGGTTTCTGAGCATCCTGTAAAACAGACCTGAGAGTGTATTCACAGGGTGGAGACTAGAGGCGTTGTATATATAGATGCTGAGCCCATATGGGTCTGACACACTCCAGCAGATGCTTGGTAGGTGTGGATGATAACTTTCTGTCTTAAGAAACTTGAAGAAGTCAGGCATGGTAACCCATACCTGCAACTGTAGAACTCAGGACATAAAGGCTGGAGAAACGCAAATTTAGGGCTAGCCTGGACTACATAATAAGACACTACCTCAAAAAACAAAAACAAAACAAAACAAAAAAAAGGAACTGGAATATATGGAATATATTTAATAATTTTCTCAGAACCTGGAGTGGCATAGAGTTAACAGAAGCATGCAGGTACCTGTTTCTGTTTAATGAGGAGAGATTTAGATTCAGGAACTGGGCTGTTCTGTATGCATGTTACAGGAAGTGGGCGGGGGGAGAATAACATGCAACGAGTTATCAGCAAAGAGTCATTATGAACTGTCCTGTCACACCAGCTTTCTGAAGTCCATGTACATGTTGCTCAGGTTCTCTTCATGACCACAGCCCTCTCCAGATCATGTGTCTGCTTAGACACGCCCGCCTGCCTGCATGGTCCCACTTCCATTTGACTGCTGTAGCGAGTTGTCCTGTTACAGTGTGGGCCTTTCCGAGGGATCCACTGAGGTAGGAAACCTAAGTCTCGGAACCTTGTCCCAGACCAGAAGTCACAGAAAAGACTTGGGAGCAGGACTGAAATGTGAGAACGCTTCAGCACGGATTGTGCTCACTGATCCCAGGGAGAGTAGGCTGGCACCTCATCTTCTAGTAGATTAACATGTATATGAACTGGTTACCACATGTCCTGGAGCTGCGTCGTGTGTTGGCAGTATGAAACAGTAATGGGAACTCAAGAAGTGAGACTCCAGAGAACCAAATAACCCTATTAAAAAAAAAAAAAAAACGGGGAACAGAACTAAAATTCAGAGAAACAGAACAGAGACGTCTCAACTGAGGAAACTCGAATGGCTGAGAAGCACCTAAAGAAATGTTCAACATCCTTAGTCAACAGAGAAATGCACATCAAAACGGCCCTGAGATTCCACCTCACACCAGTCAGAATGGCTAAGATCAAAAGCTCAGGTGACAGTAGATGCTGGCAAGGATGTGGAGAAAGAGGAACACTCCTCCATTGCTGGAGGGACTGCAAGCTGGTACAACCACTCTGGAAATCAGTTTGGCAGTTCCTCAGAAAATTGGACCCAGCTATACCACTCCTGGGCATATACCCAGGATACACCAACATGTAATAAAGACACATACTCCTCTATGCTCATAGTTGCCATCTTTATAATAGCCAGAAGCTGGAAAGAACCCAGATGTCCCTCAACAGAGGAATGGATACAGAAATGTGGTACATTTACACAATGGAGTACTACTCAGCTATTAAAAACAATGACTTCATGAAATGCATAAGCAAATGGATGGAACTTGAAAATATCATCCTGAGTGTGGTAACTCAGTCAAAAAAGAACACACATGATATGCACTCACTGATAAGTGGATATTAGCCTAAAAGTTTGGAATACTCAAGATTCAATTCACAGACCATATGAAGCCCAAGGAGAAGGAAGACCAAAGTGTGGACGCTTCAGTGCTTCTTAGAAGGGGGAACAAAATACTCAGAGGAGGAAATATGGAGACAAAGGGTAGAGCAGAGACTAAAGGAAAGGCCATCCAGAGACTGCCCCACCCGGGGATCCATCCCATACACAGACACCAAACCCAGAAGCTACTGTGGATGCCCAGAAGTGATTGCTGACAGGAGCCTGATATGGCTGTCTCCTGAGAGGTTCCATGCAGCCCCAACGGAGTGAGCAACAATGTCAACTGGCCAGACCCCCTGGAGCTCCCTGGGAACTGGATCACCAACCAAAGAGTACACATGGAGGGCCCCATTGGCTCCAGCCCCATATGTGGCAGAGGATGACCTTGTTGGACATCAGTGGGAGGAGAGGCCCTTGGGCCTGAGGGTGTCCGATGCCCCAGTGTACAGAATGCCAGAGCAGGAAGACGAGAGTAGTTGGGTGGGCGGGGGAGCACCATCATAGAGGTAGGGGGAGGGGGAAAGGATAGGGGGCTTTCAAAGGGGAGACCTGGAAAGGGGAAAACATTTGAAATGTAAAGAAAGAAAATATCAACAAAAAAAAAAAGAGAGAGAGTAATGAGAGCCACCCCAAACTCTGACATTTATGGTATGTTGTTCAGGAGAGCAGCTTCCATTGCATTTTGTTTATTACCTAGACATTATTTAGAAATGCTGCAGTATATCATGGCTATCTGAGTGTGAAATATTCTTTTCTGCATCTGTTCCTGAAATAATTCTTCTGTGAGCATGTGTCCTGCTTAGATGTCTCTATAAACAACAGTTCCGTAGCTGTACCTGAGAAGACAAATGCTTTGACTGACAGCTGTTGTGTTTGGTTGCTTTCCAGTTTTAAACTGTGTGAATTTCTTTTTTAATGTTCTAGGGGAAAGCGGTGGTATTTGCCCCACGCCGAGGGAATACTTTCAACCAGTTTTGCAATCTAGCTGAAAAAGCTGGTTTCTCTCTCCAAAGACATGAAAATTACGATGAGCCCATTTCAAACTTCCACTCCAAGGTTAGTTCTCTGCCTGTGCTAGATAACACTTTAATCCGAGTTGCATTCTGACGAGATCATGGTCTTTTTGGCAGGTAACCTAAATATTTGATTAAAGTATTCTTTAGGTGTGTTGCTTCTGAACAGCTATTTGTATCTGGTTATTTTGTGTGGCAAAGCCATCTTTTATCTTTGCATGTCTATGAGGATTTTACAGAAATCATTCCTGTTTACCCCTTTCTCTGAAACAAACTAATCTTTTTCATTCATAATGGACTAATTTGCAAGATGTGAGAGGAGGTGGTTTAGCATGAGTGACAAACATGCATTTGTGTTTTCATGAAAAAACCTTGGGCTTCTAAGTAGGTTAAATGCTTAGCCGGACTGAAATAAATAGAAGGTGAGTGTCTAATTGTATCATGTTGGACTGTAAATCTTTATCACTGCTTGCTTTATGGCTGGGTCAGTTGACAGTTTGAGACTGTTAAATCTCATACAGAATTTCACAGTTGCGAGGTTATATGTCAGATTGAGGCGCGCGCTACAAGATTTAGGTCAGAAGCCCTTATCTGAGAGTGGGTTCTAAGCCTGCTTACATAAAGCAGTGTTATCAGCCTCTTTATTATTTATGTGCATGGGGCAATATAGGACACCAAGAGGCGAGCATTTCCTGGAAAAGTTTCCAGGGCTCTCACGTTTGCTGGTGCCCACCACGGGGACTAGCCTGACGCGGATTTCTTGTGTATATGCGTGCCTCTACAGAAGTCTCCCTTTGCTGAGCTCATCTGCCCTCAGTGAGAGACTCTGACTTGTCACGCTTTCACAAGCTATGACTACAGGAAAGTAAAAAAGCCCGGCCTTAATTTTCCCCTGGCACAATGTGAATAGCATTCTTTACTGCTCGGGACTGTGATATAATGTTGAAATATGTCAGCTACTGAAAAGTCATATTCAGAACGGATCAGATCTTCCAAGCGAGAGAAAAGACCCTTATTCTCAATTCCTAGAAATGGGTTGCCTTCTTGGCGTCTCCAGGGCTCCATTCGCCAGTGGGTGGGGGCAGGAGGAGAGGGAGCTTTGAGAACCGGAAGTTCAATGGCATCCTCTCACTGATGGAATTGGACCTCCGCCTTACAGTCAGAAAGCAGGAACCAACTGGCAAGTTATTCACATCTTACCTGCTCCCCCAGAATAATGCTCCCCTCCTTAGCCTCTCCCCAGAACAAAGGGAAGAGCTCTGAGAAGTTACCTGATGGGGAAGTGTCTCTCCTGAGTACCTTCAACTAAAGGAATGAGGTGGCCTCCTCTCAGAGTCAGGCTGCAACTGCGGGGTCAGCTGATGCTGCTGTGACATCCTGTCCGTCTTCTGGCCCTTCAGAACCACAGATGCTTTTAGTTTCTCAGTGACAGCTCAGGAGAGCGAAGGTGTGGGTGCTTCCACCAGCAGAGATGTTTGCCATTGCCCCCCTCCCAGGACCCCTTGTCTCCTCTCTGCAACATCTGAAGTAGGATGGGACAAGCAAGACACCTTGGTGCCACACACCCTCTTCTTTGTCTTAGAACTTGTCAGTCTCTAGTGGATGGCAGCCTCCTCCTTTGATTTCCAATGCCGTGCCCTACCCCGATAAGCACAGCACACTTAGAAAACCTCTGAATATGTTTCTGGCATCTATATTGTGTGCTGTACCAATGTGTACTGGGTAGGTCACCACTGACTGATGAGCCAGCCCAAACACAAATACATCTCTTTAAATAATTAAATGGCCTCAGGTTTGCTTACACGTCAAATTCTTTCCTTTGCTGACAATGGGCTTAGAAATAGTCTCCCTGTGGCTGTGGGGTGAACCTACACAGGAATGATGTACTGAGGAGGTAGAACCCAGGGAAGATGCTGTGCAGTCCTGGGTCAAGGGTATAAATAAATTGTGTGTGTGTGTGTGTGTTTAATGAGAGCTATTTCAGTTAGTTTGACGTCTTGCTTCTATCACAAGAATGCTCATCCCTTGTGTCCCCTTTTTCATCAGACTCACGATCCTACACACACACACACACACACACACACACACACACACACACACACACAACCCACCACCACCGCTGCCACACACACACACCAGCAGGCCCGGGACCAGGTGGAGTGAGTATGGGGTCGCCCCTGTTCCTGCTCCCGGAGCTCAGGAGTCTCAGTCCCAGCCCGTGAGACCAAAGGCAGTGAGTGCCCTGTCTCTGCCACTTCCACGCAGCTCCAGGAAGCTGAGGGCCGGCAAGGCTGGGGGAACCTCCTCCTTGGCGGCTTTTGTTGGCCGCGTGCTAATAGCCAGGGCTTAAAAGTTTCCCATCTTGAGCTGCAATCAGCTTTCTTCTTCTGCATCTCTGGCCAAAGCCCACCGTCCCTGGGCCGCTCCTGCTCCCCATCGGAGGAGCAGCGTTTCCCTTCGGGCTGCGTGTTATCCTCTTAGCCCTACTGTGTTGGAATAGACCGTGAGCAGCTGGAGGACTGTAAGACGCCTGATAATGCCGCTCTTTTCCGCTGTCCCGTCTTAATCTTGTTACACAAATGGTTGTGAAGAGATTCATGAATTTTAATTTTGCCCTCTGCATTAGCGCCTCACGTCACTCATACACAGCTGCCTTCTATGCCGAGTTTTTCACCCCTCCTCTTACAACAGGGGAAAAAAATTAGTTACAATCTTGGCAGTAGTGCAAGGTAAAAAAAAAAAAAAAAAATCTACCGATTTAGGCAACCACCCATGAAGCTGATTAACAGTCAGCGATCAGGAGGAACGGCTTTGCCTCTTAAACTTTTCACCTCTCATTGTTAACTGTGAAATTTTATTTCCGTTAAAAAGCAAGCCTGTAATCAAAACGGTGCCATTCTGTACTCTGTGCCCGTGCTTTTGTTAAACCGTACCCACACCGTGCAGCCGGCGTGCCCAGGAACCAGGCAGCCGAAGGTGGCGTGCGCTTTTAAAACAGCGCCTTTCTGCTTGTCCGGGCAACAGGAAGGGGAAAAAAATAATAACAACAAAACACTTCCCTCTCCTTCCCAGCCTCCTCTTGGTCCCTCCAGACTGAGAATCAAACCTCTTGCCCCATGGTGTGGTGCAAACCACGAAGACACAGGACTGTTAAGCCAGCCAGCGGTTTAGCCAGGAAGAGTGTGGCTTAGATTGAAATTACCTGGTGACACCGCTCAGAGGTTCTTTGGGGATATAATTTTACAAGCCACGAGTTGGGTTTTGTGTTGTTTTGGTTTTCTAACTTTGGCAAAACCACTGGGGGATTCTATTTTCTATATTTCTGTACTTAGCCCAGAAAAAAAGCAGGGTGGGTGCGGGGTGGGGGTGGGGGGGCTAGAGCTGTGTAGTCAGTACATTGTGTGAGCTGCACAGCCATATTGCACTTCTGCTTATCTATTCAAAATGCCACGTTACAAGTGGCTGGTGCTTGTAATCTGTGTGGTGTGCTGTTGATAATTGTGGATACTGTAAAGGGTAAACACTGAACCCCACTCCTGATGCTGTTCCTGCAGCAGTAAGGCTGAGTGCGCTACATCCAATTATGAAATGAACACGATGTGTCTAATAACAGCTATATAATTTAGTGCGGTCCTCAAAGACCCCGTGTTAACCTATGAAACTGAAGAATTGTTTTATTCACAATTTGCTTTTTGTTCCTATTTTTTTTTCAAGGTGCTTTCTTACTTCTTAAAAATTATAATTATCAGTTGAGCAAAGAATAAGTGGAAATACTCTTAAGTCTTGAGCCAGCATTTCCCCCATCCGAGCCAGCATCTCCCAACAGCCTTGTAGGTTTACTTGGTTCAGAGATACCCAGGCGGGTGTTTGTGAGGTGGGAAGACCCCCCATTTCCAGACAGGCTCAGAGGGAGAGCCAGGCTTGTCTGTCCCTTCCCTTCAGGCAGCCGAACCTCTGCTTTGGCCTCCAGAGGTCAGCACAGAATTCAAATTAAAACTGATTTCTAAACCATATTTACAGAAGAATTATTTATCCCATATATTACCTCAGGGACTTTATAAAGAGCTCATTTGAGGCTCTGGATATTTATTAGCACCTGGAGAGTGAGTAGGTCAGCTGACTCACAGAGTGATCAACGTTCCTTTATCGGGCCTGGAGAAAAGAACTTAGCTATGGTGGCCCCCTCTCCTCTCTGAGAAATGTTTCAATGATCTTGTTCCGTTGCTAGGGTGATGTGTGACTACAAGGTATGTTCAGAGCCAGAATGGACAGCAGAGTTGGGGAAGCCAGTTTCTTGGAATTCTCATGATGATGATTCTTAGACTAGAGAGTGAGGAACACTGTGGTGACAGGCTCTTCAAGCCCCGTTCTAAGTAGACCACTAGCCAGTTTGTGAGCAGACATCTAAGAAAGCAAATGGGCACCACCCTACTTCCTGTTCTTGGGAAAGGAGGCTGCGCGCCCTTAATCCATGCGCTCTAGAGGCAGAGGCGGGCAGGTCCACAGAGTTAGGTGCAGGACTGCTAGTCCTATACAGAGGAACCCTGTCTCAAAAATAAATAAGCAAATAAACAAATAAATAAATAAACAAATGAAACAAATAGGAAAGGAAGGCGGTGAGACTGGCCTTAGGTCCCAGTGGAGAAGGTGGACTCAGGACTCCTGTCTTTAATACTGAGGCATATCACCATTTTGGAATAGGATTTAGAAGAGACTTGTACTTGTAAAAGATGCAGGTAAGCATATCTCCAGCAGAATATGATAGTGGAGCCTTTCCTGAGACGTTTGTTTAGGGTGGCCAGTAGTGACTGATTTGAAATAATAAAAGAGTTGCTTTCCTGTATAGTAAAAAGACTTCTTATCCTTATAGATTAAAAATAAATTAACAATTAGCTCAAAAATATCAACTTAGAAACTAGCCAGGTGTGGTGGAGCATGTCTTTAATCCCAGAAACTCAGGAGGCAGAGGCAGGTAGATCTCTTGAGTTCAAGGCCAGCCTGGTCTACAGAGTGAGTTTCAGGACAGCCAGGGTTACACAGGGAAACCCTGTCTCAAAAGAAACAGAAGAAGAGAAGGAAGAAAAAGAAGAAACAAACTAATAAACTGCTATTTATAGAATAAGTATAAGCATGACTGTCAGGTTTATTATAACCAAATGAGGGGGTAAAGTGCACTTCACTTGTCATAGGCCAGAATGTGTGCTTGAGGCTTGAAGGTTGGTTGGGATATAAAATTGTATCACAGAAGGCCCTCACAAATTCGTCTTAGCACATCAAATGTTGCTGCTCTGTTGGAATATGTTCCTGGGAGTAGGCTGGGGTCCTAAATCACCACTTGCTATAAATGCCCCCAAACGAGACCTAGACAGCCTTTGAAATGTCTGAAGCCCACAGCTGTGTCTCGGTGCCCAGCTCTTGCGATGGTGTCCAGTTATTCCAATACTCTTGCCTGCTTAGAGCCCAGGGCAGCAAGGACCAGGCTAAGAGACATGCCCAGCGCCAGTCTGGAAAGATGAAGGTACCCCAGCTTTCCCTCAGTCATGGTGTAGTTTGGGTACAGTCACACAATCCTCACCCAAAACAAAACATAACAGCAACCCGTCCCCCACCCCCGATTCCTATGTTAATATTATCGTGACACCAGAACCACTAAAAACAATGTTGAGTTGCTTTCCTGTGATTATGTCTCAGAATTACATATTTAGGTTAATAAACCGTGATGTTAAAATTAACATTAATACTAATTTATAAAAATTTGGTATTTCTGTTATTTTCAGTTGAAAAAAGAAGGGTCAGACATATATGAAGAAAACCTGCACTACCCACTTCTGCTTATTTTAACCAAAACGGGATAGAAGAAAACATCAGATGCAGAGAAAGATTTCCACACTATATGAGAACTCCGCCACAGCGCCTCTGGGACTCAGGGCTCCACCCACTTTCGAACATTCCGCATCTTGGGACTCCGCCCATTACTCCGGCCCTCGGCAGCTCTCCCACCCTCCGCAGCGCGCTCGCTCCCACCAGTCCTTTTTAAGGAAGCTTGTTGCTCTTCCGTACCAAACCTTTGTGTGTTTTTCTGTGTCAGCAGCCTGTCTTAGATCAGAATTTGACTTGTGGAGCAATCTAAATAGTTTTCTCTCTAAAGCACAATTTCTTTTGATGATTTCCATCTGCCGCCCCCCCTCCTTTTTTTTAATTGCCTTTGTTCTTGTTTGGTAATAGTATTCTTTATCCACAAACACAGAAAGCATCACCCTTCTTTTCTGGATAAATAAACAAACCTTATTTTTCTGATATCTCAATTAATTGTTTCAATCTATCGTCTCTTGCTCTGTCTCTCTGTCTCTGTCTCTCTAATTATTTTTTTCTTTTTAAACAGGATGTTTTTTCCCCCTATAGATGTATAAGAAATGACTACAGCAGCCCAAAGCCTCGTAAACTGACCGTTTGTCCTCTGGACACAATAGCGTGGCCAGCCCTCTGCTCCTCCTCCCCAATTATGTGTGATTAGTCTCAGTGCGCTGTGTCAAGGAGGGGGAGTGCGCTGACTGCTTATTATCTGTTTAGGTACAAGAAGAGCACATTTAGGCTCTGACTATGAATGAAAAGTGAGCCTCTATCAGGGCTTAAATCTAACGCCGCTGGTCTCAGGCTCCCTCAAAATAGGTCTCTTCCAGAGAAATGTTGACTAAACGTTGGATAAACTACATTGCGACCAGGGGAAAGTAAGAAAGTAAGAAAGGAAGAAAGGATGGAAGGAAGGAAGGAAGGAAGGAAGGAAGGAAGGAAGGAAGGAAGGAAGGAAGGAAGGAAGGAAGGAAAGAAGGAAAAGAAAGAACAAAAGAGGGGAAGAAAGAAAGATCACACAATTAGCTTATTTAAAATAAGTATATAATGAGCTAAATACCTAATAAAAAATGGAAAAAAAATAAGTATATAATGTTAGTTTCAGGGATTTGAGTGTATAGTAAACATTTAATAGGCGCTACTCTGGAGGAAGCTTTGCTGCAGGGACCCCAGCCCATCCTGCCTGCTTGCTTACATGAAGTGCTCTAATGCCTTTTGTGGAAATTCAGATGTTTATCTGCAAGGAATCATCTGTGCCCACTTTGGCAGGAATGTCATTGGGTGGGTTAGCTGTGTATCTTCCTATCTTTAGCAGAAGAAAAAGTGTATATTGAATGTGATACCAATTAAAGTGATAGGTGGGGCGGGGGCTCATCTTTTTGCATGTTAATCAAACTTAGATGCCATAAAAATATTGACTCTCAAATGTCTTCTCTGCCCGCTACTATCATCAAACAAAAATTGTACCTTCAATTTGCACGTCCCTGTCGTCACCACATTCTCTGCTCCATCAGAGCACCTAGACAGATCTCAGAAGGCGCAGGTCAAGTTGCAGTTAGATCACACATTTCTTCCTCACAGAAACTTGAATTGCAAAGCCAAGGGATGGGCCAGCGTCACAATAACAGCTATTTATTCCTCTTTGGATAAAACAGCAGTCTATTCTCAGTGCTAGATAAAGACCAGGGCAATGCAAACCAGCCATTTAACTGAGTAGTTCAGCTGGTGGCAGCTCTCCTTTGCGACTGTATGGGTAACACACTGGCTTTGTATTTTCTTGTTTAAAAAAAAAAATTAGAGTTTGGGATGTTTCAAAGGGCAACGTAAGTCATTCCACTCATGCCGATGAGAATTCAACGAGAATTATTTCTTAGGCAAAAACCTGCAACTAAATCTGCCAGACAAAGGAAACCTGTCTCTGTAGTGGCACCTAAGATGGTCTATTTTCCCCTCTTTTTAAGTATAGAACAGCAGGGCCATGAGAATATTTCCTTTCTTTTCAGCCAGAAAAATACTCGAACTGGCAGAAATTCAATTTGCATTTGTGTGCTGCAGATTGGGAGAAGTTTTTTTTTTTTTCTTTTTTAAGGCAACCCAGCAGTGTGTTTTCTAGAAGTCTCCGAGAACAACAGTGTATCAGAATTGAGCTGTTCCTACTAAAAAGACATCCAGTAAAGAATATATTTCTCATGGGGTGATTGCGACCTCAAGACTCCCCTGTCACTTGTTCAGAAATTCATAGGTAGAATTTATAGAATCCTTACCTGGAAGTATCTCTGTGCTAGGCTCTCTCAGAGTGTATATAACAAAGTAGTTATATTTTTAAATACTTGAAAATTGGGTTTTCTAATTAATTTTCACATTTTTTTTAATAGACTGGAGATATTGAGAAGGGAAAAATAAGGCAACTCTAGAAAGTGAATCATTTCTGTTTCTCCATGAGCTGTATCATTATCTGTAGGCGTTAATATGAGGTTATGTAGTTGGAATTGAAGTGGTCCAGTCTACAATTGTCTGTGTAAGTAGGCACGTGCTTGTTTCTAAGAGAAGCCTGCGTGCCTGGCAAATCCTAAGAATTAGGATATTTTGGGCCGGTGAGATGGCACAGCTGAGGCAAGTACTCACAGCCAAGCCTGACTACCTGACTCCGATCCCCAGATGGGAATTCCCTTGAAGGGAAAAAAAACCCCGTTCCCAAAAGTTGTCCTCTCACTTTGAGGTGCTCACTGTGGCAACACACACACACACACAATAAAGGTTTTTGTTGTTGTTTTTTAATGTAAACAATGTTAAGATTTAGTATTTTTTATGGATTTTTATCTTCTGATAAAGCTATTGGTTTTTTGTAGAGGCAGGTTAGGTGTAAGCATGCATTTAATATTGTCCACAGGCAGTTGTAAAACAGTGATATGAACAGCCACGTCCAATTGGTTATAAGAAATATATTTTATTTTATAGCAAGACATATGCTGTGAATTGGGATAAAAATGCTCAGAAAGACTACCTGAGAGGTAGGCGCTATTTTGTATAAATTGTGTATTTTGGTGGCTTTTTGACTGAGCATGAAAATGTAACTTCCATTAGGGAAGGGTAATTTAGGTGCTCAGTATTCAGCAGAAAACTTGTCGGGGCCATAAAAGCTTTTCTGGCTGGTTCCTCGGGTGTTTTCAGAGAAGAGCTGCCGCCCCTGCTGATTTTCCCTTTGGCTTCAGTATAGGCAGAATTTACCACTGCATACCTGTTGAATTTAGTTTAGGGGATCCAGCAGTTAACTGAGTGAAAGGAAGGATTAGTGGCCCTCTGGGGCCCTGTTCCAACAGCCAGGTGTCTATCCTAACTGGTTATGCACCTTTGACAATTGAAGAACCTGGTTAATGCAATAGTGGTAGTTGTATTTTGGGGTTTTGTTGTGTTGTGTTGTGTTGTGTTTGTTTGTTTGTTTGTTTGTTTGTTTTCTTCTCCCCACTGCCAGAGTAGGGCACGCCTTTTTCTAAGGGATAAGTGGGCATCACTGTTTTTGTCTTGCTAGGTGGGGACTGACTCCTTCCTCCAGCCCAGCTTCTGTAGATTTTGGCTTTGTGCTTAGTCAGCGTTTGATTTGGTTCCAATCAATGTCAGACAATTGGGAAGCATTGTGTGGCAAACCCTTTCGTTGGACTTTGGGGGAGGGGCCAGATGCCCACATGGTCAAGAGAGTCCCACTGAACATAGGCATACACACCAGTCTCTGGGGACAATTAGGCTGCTTGGCCCCAGCTTCTGTCTCTGGGTTGTTCTCCATGGATCAAACACCCTGTCTTCAGGATGCAAAGATATCATCATTACACTGAGTGTATCTCACAGAGGAAAGGCAGTTTGAAAGGCACCCTGACTTTAGCCAGAGCAAATACATTTTCCTGAGCGGAATGTTTCTCAGTTGTGAAGGAGCCCAGCCCAGTGTTGTCTGACACACCATCAGGCCTGAAAGACCACTTTGAATTCTTAGAGTCCATTTTATCCAGCTTGCCAGCTACCCAGGCTGTGGCTGAAGGGTTTCTGTGTCTCCGGCTCAGAAAGCCTGTGTATTTGGAATCTGTGTTTGTTTGTTTATTTATTTATTTAGTCTCCCTGACTTTTCAATTAATACATTTTTTAATAGATAAAACAGATCATACTGTGACTTTTAAAATGTCAACAAGCTTGTAAACAGAAATGTAATAAAATGGCTAATAGGCGATTCAATAGTTAATGGAGGGCTGCAGTATGAGCGAATACAGTAGCTCTCTATTGGAAACTGTGCAAGTGAAGATGGCTTTAGTATTGCAAACTGAGGAAGAAAATTGTTTTTAATTAGCACCTTCATAAGAACTGCTGATTAATACTGTTTTGTTTGGTGAAAAGCTTTCAGCTGAGTAATTTGTGCAACCATTACAACAGTTTTGTTAGAGCGGGACTCCTGTTGTTAAACACAAACAGCAGATGATAATGCTGGGAGATGAGTTTGTCATGTAACAATTTACCTTATTGAAAAAGCTTTATATAAAACCCAATACAGTAGGTACCGGCAGAAATCACAGATTTTAAATCCTTCCAAAATTGCAGTGTGCCAGCCTTGAAGTTCTTTTTTTCCCCCACAGAGACTAGAAGCAGATTTTATATCATTTATAAAATTATATACACAATTTAAAGGTAGCATGGACAGGCCACTTTCTCAACGGCAGTTTACGTGGGAGCAGTAAAGTGGCCATGTATTCAAACACTCTCTAACTAGAAAAAGCAGGGTGGCAAATGGAGGCCTAATTAAATAATGTCACTAAGATGGGAATTTGCATTGGCCTGGGGAACAGGGAAATAAATTTGGACTGGTGGGTTTGCTTGAGGTAGGTTCATCATACGTGGGATTAAAAAAAAAGTTTAATTCTCCCCCCACCCACCCTTTTTCTTCTTCCAGCACTGTTTTAACTGGTCAGAATAAACAGTACCCAATCAGTAGACCTGACCAGGGAAGAAGACTGATTTCAGTGAACTACAAGAGAACGTTGTTCATTAGCCAGCACACACATGAGGAACTTGAAAAATAAATAAATAAAATGCAATGGTAAAGCATATTTGCATTAAAATATTACACGACCCAAGGTTGGTAAGAACTGCAAATTATTGGAGTGGCGTAATAGAGCATGAGGGTTTTGTGTGTGTGTGTGTGTGTGTGTGTGTGTGTGGTTTTTTTTTTTTTTTTTTTTAAGACAGGCCTTCGGGGTAATAGCCAGGGTTGAGGCTCACGACAGTGCCAAATAAGCTTTAGACAGCATAATAGTCTGCAAAGAAAGCCACAGAGCACTAATGTGAAGGAAGAGCTGTCCACCACATGCAGCAAAAATCACCAAAGGTCATTTTATGGTAGCAATTGTGACATAAAATTGGTGGTCATGCTACATGCCTAATACTCTGCGCAGCTTTATAAATGATGGGCCCCTAGCGATGGCTGTCATTAAGTGCTTTCATCATAATAAACTTTAAACTGTTGGCTTTATGAATCGCCAGCGAGCTTCAGCTGTTCGTCGGATGGAGCTTGCAGCGCCTTAAGTGTGACAAGACCTATTAGGAATTGCAACCATGCCTCAAGCCTACTTGGCTTCCTCACTCCTGGGGCGATTGCTGCCTATTAAACGGCGGCTGGGAAGATTTTTCCTCCAGCAATCTCTGATCAAGAGCTTTTTTGGGCTTTGACCTGCATTTCCTTCAAGACTTTTTCTGAGGAGTTTTATAAGAGCAAAACTCCAGAGGGTTTATAGCCACTTCTGATTAATACCTTTCCCGTTTTTCTAGCAACTCTCCCACTGCTGCTGAGAGAAAAGCTTTCATTGTTCCCCAAGTGCTTATTTTGTGACCTTTTCTCTGCTTCCTGATTCCCTCTAACGTGTTCTCTCTGTGAAATCCTCCGGGTGGAACCTAGACAGTTGGTGAAGTTGTTACGGCTGGAGAGACAGAGAAGGAAAGAGGAAGGCTTTTATATTTTTAAAGGATTCCATGCAGAGCGGCCTGGCCCCGCCCATTTAAATGCCCGTTGTGACGTCACCCGCAGCCTCTGGTACCAACAACCTCTTTAATGAGCCTTCTGTGTAAATTGAGCGGACACATAAAGATTTCATGATTCAAATTACGCCTTTATTAACCTTTAGCACGGGAAGTCTTTTAGTTTCCACATAGTGGCTTACTGGCTGTCCTGCTACTATGAATAATAAATGTTTGGAGACCCACTCCTTTAAAACCTGGGTATTTAATGTACGGAGGCTAAATGCCTAGCACAGGCTCACTTAGCAAGAACTTGAGATCTCCTTGCCTGTCTCCAACCTGGAGGCCCCGCCACCCCTCCTTTTCTTCTGCTTGCTCGGATGTTCCAACGATGGCAAAAGCTTTCCCTGAATTCCCTGTCTTACTACGCTCATTTGTCTTCCGCTTTAGCTAAGAAATGTCCTAATGAGAGTGAAGGGAATGTCTCAGGTGTGCCCATTGCACAATTAAATTAGCAAACCTCAGAGGGATTGGATTAAAAGTCAGCAGGACGCATCTGGGGACCATGGGCCCAAAAGGACAGAGGCTGTAGCCCGCCCTGGTAGCCTGGGTCCCAAACTGGTCTTCCCAGATGAACTTGGCGGGGTGGGGAGTATACTCCCCTATATCCCTCTTGGGAACAGATTTCCATTAGTGGCTGTCGAGCCCAAAGCAGGCGGGCCGAGGAGCTGTGGCTTTCGGGGTACAAAGGCATGCTCGGTGCATCCCGCGAGCGAGCGGCCGAGGGTGGACCCGAGCCCGGGCCGCGCAGGTGCAGGCGGCGACAGGCGGGCCGCAGAAGTCCGGGAACAAAGGCGCCTCGGGGGCCTGCGCAGAGGTCACCTGCTGCCTCCGGGGCAGATTAAGGAGGCCTGGAGAGGGCATTGGGAGGAAATGGTGCCTTGCTTCTTTGGAAAATCAATTCGTCCCACCCTTAATGGGACATTTTGTTCCCCCTCTTCGGGAGTGACTGGGCAGGTGTGCTTCCAGGTCTCAGGATGGGGATCCGTTGGAGGAGGTGCAGCCTTGTCCTGCCTGCGCACCCTAAGAACCTCGCTCTGCTCTGCCTACAGTTCCACTTGCCCTTTCTCTCTGCTCCGGGCTCTCCCGCCTCTCTCTGCTCAGACCTCTTCCATAATGAGGCTGGAAGTGGAACTTTCCCCCACTCCCTTACTTGGCGATTTCTTTTTCTTCCCCAGTGACCTGGTTGCACTTTGTCCCCGCTCCCTGCCTGCCAATCTCTTCTGGATAGGGCCCCTTTCCATTCTTGAGGCTCCCCCTCCTCGCCAGCCCCGGGAGGCCCAGCCTCCCCCCCCCCCCCCACCATCCAGATCCCCTGCCACACAGCCGCCCCCCACTCTCCCCGCGGAGCAAGGAAGAGGCCTCCTCCGAGTGAATGGCTGGTAAGGAGGTTTTTAATTTGTCTGGAGCCACAAGGAAAAGCCTCCGGGCAGCGTCCCCCCAAGCCCTCAGCCAGACTTGGCAATGCCTCCTGTGTAGGACTCAGAGCCCCTCTGCCTTCCCGGTGGGCGATGTCACCTAGCGATCCTAGGCCAGGTTTACTGTGACAACAACTGCGTTGAGTGAGTTTAAAAAAAAAAAAAAAGGTTGGAGCGCTGTGTGCAAAGTCACCTCTGCCTTCCAGAAAAAGGACTCTGCTTCGTCAAAGTCTGTTTTGTTGTTCCAAATCTACCAATAAGAGAAATTTAGAGACCTGACCTGATGTTTCTGTCAGACAGGGTTAGAAAAGGCTGTTCAGGCCACCGCTGTCTAGATTTGCAGCCGGCCTGCTCATGGTGGCCCTCTCCTTGAGCTTGGGGGGAATGTCACCGGGCTGTCCCCCGCTGAGGACCACAGAAGATAGTGCATTTAAAAGCTTTGCCCACCTGACCTATGGCTCCACCTCCAGGTACATTAGCCTCCACTTCCTTCTCGGGCTTTATTTTTAGGAGCAGAGGCTGCAGCCCTGACCCAGCCTGTTTTGAGTGCACACTCTCTCTGTCTCTCCAGCAGCAGACCCTGAAGTACAGGGAGAGAAACGAAGCAGCCAGGGGCCTCCAGAGTCCTCCTGTCCAGCCAGTTTGCCCTTCAGTCCAGTACTGGATGTGACCGAGTGACAGTTTTCAGGGTCTTTACTCTGCAACCTCCTGGACCTCTCATCTCACTGCCAGGGGCTGGCTGCTCTGAGCCTCTTAGCACACTGCACCCGCTGAGGTATAGCCAAGAACGGTTGTAGTATTCTCCACAGAATACCCAAGGATGGCAGTGATGAGATCTGTCCAGTCCTGAACTTGTGCTGGGAAATGGTAACCATCATGCCCAGCTCATCCTACCAAGAACATGATGGTCATCTCATGGTCCCTTGATTCTCAATCTTGCTTATGCCAACCAGGCATTAGAGAGCATTAGAGCAATCAGAGACTTGCAAACCACGTGTGTGCTGGGGTTTGCCCTCTCCTTAGGTTTCTGGAACCAGCTATTGTGTGGGGCATCGACCAGGGAAGACTATGGATTTAAGCCAATAGAAAGTATTAGCTAGCCAGAGACTACAGTGGGTGTTTGGGATCCCATTGGAGTCCCAAGCTTTTCTCAGGGTGAGATTTTAAGCACAAAACCCATGTCCCCCACTGACATACTTCAGTTGGCCGGCAGTGGAACTACAGAGGCCAAAAAGCAAGGTTAGTGCATTTAGAGACATCCCCAGAATGATGGACTTTGGTGGGTTAGGTCTTTGTTTTCATTTTGGCAGGCGGTGCTGTCTGTGTGCTGAGTTTTACAGCCTGAATAGTACTTCCATCATGGAGTCAGTTGAGCTAAGATCAGGGGGGCCTGTTACCCTACCACATTAGAAAGCTCAGACTGTCTTGCCACTCTCTGGAGATCTGTGGCCCAAGCAAGAATGTCAATGAGCAAAGAGGCCCTAGCTGCTGCCCGTGGCGGCATCAGAGAGAGAGAAGGGAGCAAGGAAAACAACTGGGATCCACTCACCGCACCTAAGCCTGACATGGGGCTGCGAAGTCTAGTCTGTTACACAGCAAGAGAGAACTCACTCAATTAGTTCTTCTAGTTTCCCGGAGAGACTCTCCTGCATCTTTAACTGTGGATTTAGATACCAAAACATTAGTTATGCTCAGCCTAAATGGGTTGAATTCCATTCAGGAAACCCAAAAGGAGGAGTTGGGTAGCACAGTTCTCCCTCGCCTTTAGAAATCAGCAAATGGCTCTGCAGCTGCTGGAAGAGGAAGACTCAGGCGAAGACAGTTGGGAGGCACAGAAGGACAGCATCAGAAGAGCTCTGCACAAGGCCGGTAGCAAACTGCTCATTCTAGGCAAACTTTCTGGAGCATCTACCTTCCCTTTTGGAACACAGGGGAGATGAACTAAATGTTTTGAAGTCTCATTTCGTGCTAACTTCTCAAGTACTTAAAATAAAACCCTTCTACTGTTAATGCCAGTGATTTGGACTCCCTCTGGGGATGAGGCTCTGGTCCCAGGGAGATGCTCTCAGTCTTGGCATCCTAAGAGAATAACTAATTAGGACTTCTTAGAGGAACTTGTGGGATGGCTTCTCAGAGCATCACCTTCCTCTTCCCCAAGCTGAAGGCTGGGGACTGGCCTCAGGTTCTACTGTGGAGGAAATGGGAGGAGAAATGGGAGGGTGGTACCCGAGCTTCATCCTTACCTGCTTATCCCCACTGTGTTCTGGGCACTGCGGCACACGTCCAAGATCCAAAGGTGAATAGAAAGACTCTGTTATGTCTGGGGGTCATGCAAGAAAGGCAAAACGGCTCTCTACAAGGAACTTGAAACAGTAAACAACGGTGACAGTGCATTATAGAGTAATGTGCATTGTAATAAAGCCTATGAAAATCAGATAAGATCCAGCTGATAGGGCTGACCTCAAGCAAGAAGATCAGTGAAAGCCTCCTTGATGGGGCCTACCTTGGTGAGATGGGGCCAGTCATACAGGCGGTCATGGTAGGGAGTCAGAGGCTGGCCCTCGGGGAGGGAGAGAAGGGCAACGTGGCTTGGCCTCCTCAGGATGTGACTAGGCAAGGAGATGGAGCCCAGAGTCCGAGCAAGTGCTCATCTACACCGCCAGCCCCAAACGCCCACTTGTTAAAGGTCACTCTGCATGCTAATGGGGAGCACGTTAGCAGAAGTGGGGAGTCCAAGGAATACAAGTGGCAGTCCTGTGGGTGACGTCAGGGTGAGAGAAGCAAACCCACTCCAAGCATGCATTTAGCCCGGAATTCATAGAAATCCCAAGGCTTCCTCATAAAAGTTTAGGTGAAAGTGTGGTGGATCAACTTGAATTCCCCACTGTGGGGATTCAAGTCCTTTGGACTCTTTGCGCCCCACCCTCAAGGCCTGATCTGCCTTTTCCAACCCTGATTGCAAGGCCGGTCTGTGAAGAGGGAGGAGAGGATGGCAGAGGGCTTGCTCAGCATGCATGAAACACTTGTTCTGGTCCCCAGCATCAATATAAACAGGTCTGTGGAGGTTGGAGATGCAGAAATTCAAGATAAACCTCAGCTACACTTGTTCAAGGCAGCCTGGGCTACATGAGACCCTATGTCAAAAAGAGATAGTGGAGAGTCACTTGTCTTTCTTCCAAGAAACATCCCACAAGGTCCTCTGAGAAGTCCTAATTAGTTATTCTCTTAGGACAAGCCAATGACGGAAAGCATCTCCCTGGGACCAGAGCCTCATTCCCAGAGGGAGTCCAAATTGCTGGCATTAACAGTAGAAGGGGTTTGCATGATGGTAGGGCATGGAGGTGGGGCCTTCATGTTCCAAGGCCTTGCATCCTCTTAGGCTCTCAGACAGGGGTGGCTGTGGTGGGAGACAAGGCCTGGGCTGCACCCATGTCCCTCCTAGGGTCTCTCTCAGACCATTTCAAAATATCAGCAACACATAGGAACATCCATTCTAGGGGTACTCGGGAAAAGACCCCAAGAGGTCATCGGCGGTAAAGTTCTCCCAGGAGACTGACCATCTGGCCTTTTACCCAAGGGCACCTGTTTGAGGAGGCACCCTTGGGAGAGCATCCTCTTATGGTCTAAGTGGGCAAGACGTTAGAGCAAGTTGCCATTGGGTTCAAGTATGAGATAAGACATGAGGAGACACTAGGAACCTCGATGATATAAAGGGGCCCCTAAGAAGAAGGGAAAGGAGCCAAGTATCAAAAATCCATTCACCCATCTCAGTTTTCCCTGGAGTCAGGCAGGGGACAGCCCTCATTCAACAAAGTGCATGTAGGTACAGGGGTATAGGACCTGTGGGTCCCTCCCACACCATGCATACAGTCTATAGAACAGGCAGAGCATGGCCTCAAATAAGATCCCCAGGAAGGAGCCCAAGGTCTCAGGGACCATTGCAGAAGAGGAGCGGGGAGACTGTAAGAGCCACAAGAGGGGCAGGGGACAGGAGGAAAACTGTCTTCTGGATGGAACTGCTACAATGAATTCATGGCATAGAGCGAGAGCGGGGTGGGAGGGCTCGTGCTTCCTTGCTCCTAACTATGCCACTATTGGTTGATGACTGTAGAGGGAGGGAAAGCCAGTTGGTTTTTAAGGGATCCTGGAAGCTTGATCAGGCTTCAATGGATAGACCCACATCCAGGAATATCCAGGAGCAGCACAAATTGGACTCAGTGTGGTTTTTATCTGTTTGTTTTTGTAAGTTAGACTGAGGAGTTGGAGAGACTCCTTGTGTTTACTTGATTTCTTTATTAGAGGACCTCGGTTCAGGTTTTAGTACACAGCCATTCTCAACTTCTACAACTCCAGTTCGAGGAGATCTGGCGCCCTCTTCTGGACTTCAGGGGCAGAGCACACACCTGGTACACATAAGTACATGCAGACACAACCCCTATACACACACAAAAAAAATAATTCTCCCTGCTGGAAGATGAAGGTGGGTTGAAGAGGAGCTAGCAGGAGGGTCGGGTAGGGAAAAAAGATGATCAAAATAAATTGTATGAAATTCTCAAAGTATTAATAAAAATACTTTGGGGTTGGGTGGGTGGAGAGATGGCTCAGCTGTTAAGAGCACTGGTTGCTCTTCCAGAGGACCTGGGTTCAATTCCCAGCACCCACATTGGCAGCTTACAACTGTCTGTCACTCCAGTTCCAGGGGATCCAACACTCTCACACAGACATACACGTAGGCAAAACACCAATGCACATAAAATTAAAATGAATTATTAAATGTGTGTGTGTGTGTGTTCCCTGTGAAAGGCCTGGTGAAGGGTGCTTACAGAGATTGCGTTAGGCAGAGGAGGCAGAACTGCCTGAATCTTGAGAGTTATAGCACAGGAATAAGAGTCCTACCGAGGACATGAAGCTGAGGTGCTCTAAGGCACAGGGCCAGGTTCAGAGAGCATTTGACTCAGCAGGACATGTGTTCACTCATCCCACAGACATGGTATGACTCAGGGAGAGTGGGGAACACAACACATGCAGCCAGAATTGCTACATGAGTTACATTCCATTAGTGGGAGAAAAAAATCACAGATTGGTCAACAAACAAAACCAGCATTGGTTGGGTGGGCTCAGTGAAATCAATAAATAGCAAGGTGATACTTAGCGGAGTGACTTTAGGTGCAAGGTTAGGAAGCCCTGTCTAAGGAAACCTAAGCAATAAGGAAGCGCCTACTTCCTAAAATCAAGGAGGAGAAAGTCCCAGACAGTAGCCCCAGCTTCAGTAAAGGCCCTGAGGCAGGCACACACCAGCAGAGGCCCACAAGCAGATACCAGTGATTGGTGGGAGTGGGGTGTGAAGGAGGAGGAAGCAGGACCTTGAAGCCATGGTGACAAAGTTGGATTTTTTTTTTGAATGGAAGACCCCCCTGGAGGGGTAGTGGATCTCTCGAGCCATAACATGGTCTGATGCTCATGTGTAAAAATTCTGTCTACTGTGGGGGAATGGGCTGGTAGGAAAGAAACTAGAAGCCTGGGAGAAGCTCCCTAGTGGCCCTGGTAGGTCACCAGTGACAGGCAGACACAGCTAGTAGAGGCTGGGAGGGTGAGAGAGAGGCATGCAGACAGGCTCTTTCTTCACCAGCGTGACCATGCTTCAGAGGAGAGCAGCATCCCCTGGCGCCAGCACTGGTCCTTTTCCTGGGTTCCTGAACGCCAGAGTGCGTACACAAGGAAGACAGGGCCCTTCCCAACCTACTGAGCTATCCTAACACCTGGCTTTGAGGAGACCCTAACTGTACCCACAGTGGTTACATTCAGGACAGCCAGAGGAACAGACTCTATACTCTTTCTCATGGGGATATCACATGCGTCCCAACAGCAACCCTAAAAAAACCAATGTCTTCAGAGACTCCATTGGCTCACAGAGGCCAACCCCAAGCTGCAAGTAAACATGGGAAGGACCCAGAAGAAGAGCAGGCACACACTGTGCCATAGTGTTATGGTTCCCCGATGTCACCTCCTCTGTAGCCCAGTGACACTGCTGTTCTGATCCTCACCGAGTGACTTAGACTTCAGAGAAGTGACAGTTCTGCCCACAAGAGAGGCTGATGGGCTGCCTGACCACTTCTGTCCTTGCACCATATCAGTGGAGGACACCTGTGCCGGAACAAATCTTGGAGACTCTGTCTATGGTACTTTAGCTCAGAGGAAGGCCACCTGGGAAAGAAAAGGTCGGTCTGAGTCTAGGTGAAGGTTGGAAAGCTCACTGGAGCCAGAAGACAGCTGAACACTGTGAGTGAAGGATGCTAAAGCCACCACTGGGAGACAAGCTTGCTCTTGGTACAGTTGACCTAACCATATGTAGACTGAGGGCCAGCTGCTTCCCCAAGCACAGTGCCAGACCTTTATTTGCTACTCCACACTCAGTGCACACGGAACACATGCTCAGTGCACCTGGAACACACATTCAGTGCACACGGAACACACACATACCCACATACAAACTTGCTCAGTGAGACTCTTCGCCCATACCTGCCACCCGTTACCCAGCTCCCAAGTAAGCCAGGGGTTGGTGGTTCAGCTGGCTCATCCTTAAAATCAGCTTTGTTGGGACTGGAGAGATGGCTCAGCAGTTAAAGGCACCAGCTGCTCTCTCAGAGGTCCTAGGTTCAATTCCCAGTACCCACATGGTATCTCTCAACTCTCTCTAACTCTAGGATCCAACACCCTCACACAGACATACATGCAGGCAAAATGATAATGCACATAAAAGAAATAAGAAATATATTAAAATTTTATTTAATTATTTTATATTTTTCTCTCATAGATTATATCCTGACCACAGTTCACCTTCCCTCCTCTTCTCCCAGTCCCTCCCCCACAATCCCCTCTGTAGATCCATCCCTTCTCTGTTTCCCTTCAGAAAAAACAAAAACAAACAAACAAAAAACTAGAGGCCTCCCAGGATAGCAACCAGTCACGGCATAGTAATTTGCAATAAGACTAGACACATACCCTCATATCAAGGCTGGAGGAGGGCAACTCAGTGGTGGTGGTAGAGGGGCAGGGACAGGGCTTCACGTAGCGCAGGCTACCCTCAAAATCATCATGCAGCCTCTGCCTCTGCCTCTAGAGTTCTGGGACTGCAAGTAGGCCCCACCCAACCTGGCAGATCTGTGGTGTTCATGCTCAAACCCAGGGCTTCATGCTCTAGACAAGCCCTCCAACTGAGCTGGGTCCCTCCCCTAGAGTGAGCTGCAATGTTGCCTTTGTCTTGAGGCTTGATCACCAGCTCCTGGGAGCTGCCAGGCGTGACCATTGCTCCTGGGATGCTGAGCACTGTGGCGCCAGCAGCTGCTTCTCGGTGTGGGGTCTTTTGTGTCTTGCTCAGTTGGGCAGAGCCTAGGTTGAAGGCTCACCAGGCTAGCAAAGCCAAAAGATTTCTTCTCCATAGCCCCCCGCCCCTTCCTTTTTCTTCTCTGCTAAGATAGAAACCCAAGTTTTTGATGGAGAAATGAGGTGTGTCAGGAAGAGTCGCCTCCTTCCAGGGAGCTTAAGCAGCTTCTGTTCAGCTCTGCTGTGTGGAAAGACCAGGAGGAGGCTCAGTGTCAAGGACAGAACCAGCACTGGGTGCGGCTGATCGCAGCCTTTGGAGGGGCAGAGCAAAGATGAGTCTCTCTGTGAACCAAAGGTGACCAAGCTGAGGTGCTGTGAGAGGGGCGCGAAAGCCCTGCAGATCCTTCGGAGAGCAGTTCTCTGGTGACTGAGCCTCTGCAGAAGAGCCCACACACGACTCCACCTCACAGCCGTCGTCGCCTGGCTGCCTGGTTGCCAAGTAGTCAAGGAGAGTACAGAAAATTCTGCTCCCACTTGCAGGGAATTTAACGTCATGTCAGGGTTTTTTTTTTTTTTTTTTTTTTAGATGAGGCGCACCCCGACGTTTCTTCCTTTGAGTGTCTCTAGGGAAGCAAGAGGAGATGTGGGCACAGAGGATGGCCGTGTCCGCTGCTGACCCAGCAGTGCGTGGAAAGACCTTGCTGCCTGCCAAAGGCTGGAAGAGACTTTAGTTGGTTGCTTATCTGATCGGCATTCACTTCCTAGAAGTTTAACAAATTAGGATTTTAACACTCTGTCAACACTGGCTACCTACCGAGGTCTGGAGTCCCCCCCACCTGTGAGGCAGCTGACCCGACCTCCAGGGCTCGGGTGTGCTGTGTGAGGAGCCAAAAGAGAAGATGTTTACTCAGTTTCTTCCATTCCAAATTAAATATTCAAATTGGGTTTGTTCTGGGGTATTGTCAAGACTTGAGCTGTAATTTAATGGAAATGGCATTGTCCCCCAGAATAAAGGTTTCATTAGCCAGCTCCCAAACTTCCCCCATTATCCGCTGGAGGAAACAATCTGGTGACAACCTGCCTGTCACAATCCCCTGCTCCAGATTTATGGTGACAAAAGACTCTTAATACCGAAAATGTTCGGCGGGAGGAGAAACACTTCCCAAACAAGAACTCGCTCCCTCCCAAGCCAGGTAACAAAGGGGCCAAGAGGAATTTGGTGGGGCCTCCTGGCCACCTGCCGGTTAAGCCCGTGGTCAGTGGATTAACTGCAGCCCTGACTCGGTGTTGAGAAAGGCAGGTTACATGACAGAGCAAACAAAATTCAGACTGTGCTTTACACATGATAATCCCAAATTTAATAAAAGCCACTGGGAATCCCTGAGCCCAAAGGTGGGGGCCTTATTGTTCTCTGCAAGCAATATGATTGGTTGTCTGCATTGCCTGGACGCCAGGGCGAGGGAGTGTCCGTGGCCCAGGCTAAGAAAGTCCTAACTGATCCCTTAGATGTAGCTTGTTTCCATCCTCCCAGGTTTCAAGGGCCTGCTCTGAAAGTCCCTGCAGAAGATAGAGGTGTTCAGAGGACATTGGGGTTCCATACCCTGCAGCTACCCTAGAACAGGGCTCCAGTGGGAGGAACTGGAGCTGTAGGTCGAGCCATCAGAAGGTATAATCCAGGCCGTGGTCAGAGCTGAGAAGGGGAAGGCCTCTGAGGTGGGCCTGTGTGTGGGTTGCATGTGTGAGTTTTTTCACACAGCTGAAGGGATGTCTCTCTCCCAACTGTCCTGGTGCCACAACTTCAGCCAACGGTTATTTACTGAATACTTGCGGAACGAAGTCAGGGCTTGGGTACAAGTCAGAGGGAGCAGAGATGTACCGGATCCTGCTTCGTAGGGATGACAGTCTGAGGTCAGAGGTGTGAGAGGAGAGAGAGGTTGTCCCACTAGCCCATGAGACACAGGATCAAAGCAAAGGGTTTCTGAGTCCCTGATACTATTGAGCAGATAGGAAGGGCAACAGCGGGCTGAGACCAGCGGAAGTGGGAGCAGGAGGGCTGGGTGGTGCAGAGCACCTTGGACCCTACGGGTAGGGCTGAGGTGAAGCATTCAAGGAAGCAGCCCCACTGACCCTGTCCCGTGGGATTACAGACTGAAGAGGACAAACTGGAGAGAGCTAAGCCGTGGCTTCCAGTACGCTTCTTTTAAGACAGCATGAAGATACTGGAAATCTGAACGATAAACTCCTGGGATTTGGGGGTAGATCTCTTGGCCCAAGGGCATCAAGGCATTGAAAGATAAAGCAATTACAGCTGAAATAAGTGAGCAGAAACGTGAATCATGGAATTTAAAAAGTGTACAAACCCACGGCGCTAAAGCGAGAAGACCGTCAAGTAAGAGGTGTCAGCACGGTTCTTGACTACGCCAAATCAAGAGGTCCTTAAATTGAAGAAAGAACACAGGAATCTCTAAAAAGCGATGGGAACCAGCTGGCCCAGAAGACCTCTGGGCATTCAAGAAAATCCATGCAGGATCAACTTATGCACCCACCACACCCACACGACAAACCCACTCCATCAACATCAAGACCCGACCAAAGAGGACAGCGTTTGCGGACTACTGAAAGGGCACGAGGGACTGCAAAAGGCATGTAACTCAGGACTGAAGGCTTGCCTGGCGTGCGTAAGACCCCGTGTTTAACCCGCAGCGGCCCAAACAGTTCTAAAGAAAGTAAATGAGCAGAAAAACTGTGCCTCTTTGGGGATCGACATTTAGGAGACAGATTACTTTCAAGTCTCTTGAAGATTCTCAGGGCTAGGAAGATGGCCGTGATAGTAACGTTGAATTGCCAGCTTCATGGCTCTGGGAGCAGGTTCTGGGAGGAACTAGCTGCCGGAAGGAGACCCTCCTTCAGAGTGAATGGCACCCTTTACAAATCTACAAGGGAGAACAGGTATAAAGGGATCTGGAGGAAAAGGAGCTTGGCTTGCTTCCTTTGCTTCTTGCTGGTGAGTGTATCCATCCTGTTGTTGATTGCACTGCTGCCTCTGCAAACATCCTTAGCTGACTTTAGACATCAGTTTCTTCAGCCTCATAACAGGAATAGAAGACCAACAACTCATCAGGAACCCTCCACACCTTCAGCACTCCACTGGGACCGCAGAGCCAGCCAGGCCTGAGTGACTGCCCTGGTGTCCTCAGCTCAGAAGTACAGAGATGTCTGTCATAATTGGGCTACCCAGCCCCTGGCAGGTGTATTCAGCCCACAAGCCTGGGCTTCATGCATCAAGGATAGTTGTGACTGTGTACCCAAACATAATCCTAAACCAACCTATTTAATATTATGAGTTTTTTTTTTAAATCCTTTTTCAGTGTGAACTTTGTAGAGGACAATGTCATGTCCAATGTCAAAAGATTGGACACCCTCGAACCATTGTAGTAAACCATATGTGTGTGTGTATGTATACGTATACATATATATGTATATATATATAGTCATATTTTTTCACACACATATCATTTTGTCATATTTAAAGGACCTGCCCAACATAACAAAAACAAAATTTTGAGAAGACTGAATTCTTGGATATTAAAATGCAATTGATAGAATAAAACATAAGGATTAGAAACTTGAACTCCTTCAGGACATGATGGTACACGCTTTTAATTCGAGCCCTGGGGAGGCAGAGGCAGTCAGATCTCTGAGTTCCAGGTCAGCTTGGTCTACAGAGCGAGTTCCGGGCCATCCAGTACCACAGAATAAGGCCTTGTCTCAACAACGAACAAACAAAATTAAAATCCTTAGATGTACATGGCCCCAAAAATAGAAAAAGAGAAAATATGAGAAGGAAATAATCAAATATATTTAAGAGCGGTCCTAGAAATAAAGAAAAATTAGAATAATTATAATTATCCAAGGAATACAAAGAAACTCTCCCAGTGTAAAACGAAGTATTACCCTAATATCAGAAGGGCTGTTGAGCATCTGACAATCTATGACAAAGATTCTGAACTAGACACATCCTGGGAAAAGTTCAAAACACTCTTTTTAGAGTAGCTTGTAAGGGGTCTGTAGGGAGCCAGCAGATAGCATATAGGCGAGCGGGGATCAGTGCGCAAACTGTCTGTGAAGTGGTGGACAGTTGTAATTCGTCTAGAGGCAGTGGGACTGGGGAGAATGCAGCCATTAAATGAGGCAGACTAAAGTTTCATATAGTGGCCAACTTTATTCAGAGCATCAGACACTTCATATTCTGTGGGTTAAGGACCACATGAGTAAAGTGTACAATTGCAAGGACAAGCCACACATGGCAAAAAATGTGTTTTTTCTAGAGGGGCACATAAACAAATAACAGCCCTTTGTAAGGACTCTGAGGTGAACTCACTCTTTTCTGCTGCACCTGCAAGGGGCACAAGAAGACATCCCAAGAACTCCATGTTCTGAAGAAGCTAAGGTCATATGTCGTTTGTCTTGTTTCCTTGGAGTTTTCTCACAAGCATTCAGAATTCTCCTCTCAGGAGTCCATTCTCTGACCATGTTCCAACAGAAAATGTGAGGCTTTCAGACAGGAAAGTGTTTGAGGAGCAGCAGAGTGAGACCCTGTCTCTACAGAGATAGATAGCGCCAAGCTGAACACTCCTCTCTCAGGAGGCGGGGGCAGGAGGAGCTCTGTAAGTTTGTATCAGTCTGGTCCAAGGGTTCCAGAACTGTCAGGGAAACACAGTAAAGCCTGCCCTGAAAGAGAGAGGGGTTGAGGAGGAGAGGGGGAAGGAAGGAAGGAAGGAAGGAAGGAAGGAAGAAAGGAAAGGAAAGGAAAGGAAAGGAAAGGAAAGGAAAGGAAAGGAAAGGAAAGGAAAGGAAAGGAAAGGAAAGGAAAGGAAAGGAAAGGAAAGGAAAGGAAAGGAAAAAGGAAAGGAAAGGAAAGGAAAAAGGAAAGGAAAGGAAAGGAAAGGAAAGGAAAGGAAAGGAAAGGAAAGGAAAGGAAAGGAAAGGAAAGGAAAGGACAGAGAGACAGAGACAGATAGAGAGAGGAGAGAGAGAGAAGGCTAAGCAAATTATAAAGAATTAATAATAAATATTTAAAATCCATTTGATTTGGTGCTGGGAATTATTCTCTTTTGAGACGCCTAGGGGCCATGACCCTGGACTTGAGTAATAGGGATGTGATCTTAACATTATTAGCAGCAGTAGTAAGATTACATAATAACAAAAAGTAAATAGATTGTTTCCAGTTTCAGAAGCAGACTTTCCAGGCTTTGGATGTAGCTGAATCAGGAGAGCATTTGGGGTCCTCCATGAGGTTCTGGGTTCACTCCCCAGCACTGTATGAACTGGGCATCAGGAAGAAAGGTCAAGGTCTGCCTCACCTCAGCCTCCATGAGCCACTGTTAGAAAATGAAAACAGCTTTCACAGAGGGGTTGGAACAGGCGCATGCGTGAGAATCACATTGAAGCACAGGTTACAGTGAAGCACAGAAGGGAGAAAAGTTAGAGGAGAGGAGAGGACATTGGTCACTAAGTCCTCCACTTCCCATGTACTGTCAAGATGCCAGTGGAAGTCACCGGATCTGCCCTGGCTTAGCCTGCGCTACGCAACCTGAGTTCAGTCCCTGGTACCCTCATGGTGGCAGGGGAGGACCAACACCTCTGACCTCCACACACGAGCTATGGCACAGACGCATGCAAAAGAAGTAGATAGATAGAAAGGTGTTGTAAGTTACAAAGGCAGACCATAAAAACTGGAATGTATATATCTTCTTTGGTTTGGGATTGTTGACACAAAATTTCAAATCTGTAGCCTAGGCTGCCTCAAACTTGTGGCAACGTTGTCTCCTGCCTCAGCATCCCAAAAACTAGGATCACAGATGTTAATAAACTTCCATACCCAACCTGGGCTCCTGATGGAATCAGTCTTTGGTTTAGAATATTTAGGAGGAGGTATATGTTTTGGTTTGGTTTGCCTTGTTTTTTTTGTTTGTTTGTTTTTTTTTTTTTTTTTTTTTTTTTTTGAGACAGGGTTTCTCTGTATAGCCCTGGCTGTCCTGGAACTCACTTTGTAGACCAGGCTGGCCTCGAACTCAGAAATCCGCCTGCCTCTGCCTCCCAAGTGCTGGGATTAAAGGCGTGCGCCACCACCGCTCGGCAGGAGGAGGTATATGGTTGTGTTAATGGCATCCATTCTATATTGCCCTCTTCCTCCTAATAGATGAGTTCGTTGGGTTTTAAAGATTTGATTTTTAAAGATGTATGTGTTGGAAAATATAAATATTGAGCACTGGATATTTTTTTCTGTACTCTGAATCCCGCCGATAGCTACCTGGAGAGGAGTAATAGTAATGTTATAGGTAAGCACCGTTGAGGCACAATATATACGACTCTGCATTTTCCATCGTTGGGGTGCTCCATGGGGGCTGCTGGATTAATGCGGTATTAAATGCAGTGTTTGAACATAGTTCCCACCCCAAACCTGGCAACCCTAGCTCTACCGAGAGACCCAAAACTCGACTCGATCAAAAGGATCCTCTGATCCCTGAGCTAAAAGTGGGAGACAACTCCTGCTTCGTCTTAAGGACATATACATGATCCGATCGATGTTGGGCTGTCTGTGTGTATTCTTCCAAGGAGCAGAGATGTTTCAAGTGTGTTGATGTGGGTCAGTTTCTGCCTTTGAATATTTAGAAAGAGGCACACAACTCCTCGGTGTCCTCTTCTTCTTAATATGTGGGTTGGTTGGATGGTTTGTTTGTTTGCTTTTTTTTTTAAGATTTATTTATTTTATGTATATGAGTACACTGTAGCTATCTTCAGACACACCAGAGGAGGGCATCTGATCCCATTACAGATGGCTGTGAGCCACCATGTGGTTGCTGGGAATCGAACCCCAAGTCTTCTAGAAGAGCAGCCAGTGCTTTTAACTGCTGAGCTATCTCTCCAGCCCCAGTTAGATGTTTTTTTTTTTTTTTAAATCTATTCAATTTAAAAATGTGTGTGTGTGTGTGTGTGTGTGTGTGTGTTTGACATTATATGCACCACAACATTTGTACAGGAGTCTGTGAAGGCCAGGAGAGGCCGTTGTGGCCGCTGGAACTGGAGCTATAAGTACGTATGAGCCATTCTGTGAGGTCTGGAAGCTGAACCCAGCTCCTCCACAAAAGCAGCCAGTGCTCTTAACTGTGAATCATTTCTCCAACTCCCTACAGAGTTCTGTTGTTGTTATTTGTTTTAAGACAGATTTTATAGCCCTGTTGATACCGGTTTATCACCAAGGCTGATCAAGAACCGATTTGTTTTATGAGCTCAGACTGTTCCCAAGCTTATAGAGCTCTTTCTGTCCCTGCCTGCTTCCTACATCACAGGCAAGGGTCACCATGATCCATGTCTGAACTTGGTATGCTTTGCTCCAATATTTAAAGACTTTGACAGGGTTCCCTGGGATATGTCTGTCAGGCATGTACAGATCTTGTCATGTGTGAGGTGCTGCGCAGAGCTCCATTCTAGGAACATGGAATTTTTTTTTTTTTTTCTGTAGTGGTGGGGCTTTTGTTGTTGTTTTTGTTCTGTTGTTGCTGTTGTTTTGGTTTGGTTTGGTTTGAGACAAAGTTTCTCTGTGTAGTCCTGGCTGTTCTGGAAATCTCTCTGTAAACCATGCTGGCTGGAGCTCAGAGATATCCACCTGCCTCCCGAGTGTTGGGATTAAAGGGTGCACCACCACCGCCCAGCAGGAACATGGAGTTTAGATAAAGGCAGAAGATTCAGTGTCTTTCCTTAACCTTGTAAAAGGTAACCCTATTACCAGCACCAGATAAGTTTTTAAACAGTGCTGAGCGTTTAATGTTATAGGAACTCCTGCAGGGGAGAAGACTAAGGCAGGGTACCCTGAGCAACAGAGATGGGGGGACTTTTTAAAGGAGTGGAATTTAGAGAAGGCAGAAGAAAAAGTCCAGTGTGTTAAAGCAGTGGGTCTCAACCTGTAACTCTTGACCCCTTTGGCAATCTGCTAACTGTAAAAAATATTTACCGTTTATGACACTAGCAAAATTACAGATAGGAAGTAGCAACAAAAATAACTTTGGTTGGTTTGTTTGTTTTTTCAAGACAGGGCATTTCTACATAGCTCCGACTGTCCTGGAATTCACTCTGTAGACCAGGCTGCAGATCTACCTGCCTCTGTCTCTGGTGTGCTAGGATTCAAGATGAATACCACCACTTTTCCGCATGAAAATAATATTATGGTTGGGGGGGGGGTCACCGAAACATGAGGATCTGTATTAGAGGGTTGCAGGATTAGAAAGGCTGAGAAATACTGCTTTAAGGTTTTTATACTAAACTCCACTTTAGGGCTGGGGTATAGGGCTGTGGAAGAGCAAATGCTTAATATATATGAGACTTGAGCTCAGTCCTCAGCATGAGTCAGCAGGGAACGGGCCGTGTGCTCCTCTACCCCAGTACCATACATGTCCCCGCTACCGAACGTGACCCGCTACCATACATGTCCCCAAGAAGCATCCTCCCCAACCCCCGCTGTGGACCTTCCCACTTTGAGTAGGAACTCAAACAGTTATTAAATGTCTAAGAACCTTTCTAAAACTATGAAACAATGCCCAAAAGATTCGGGGAAGCCACTGCTCTTGTTGGGTTGGCAGGGTCTCCCAGGCTTGGCACACTGATCAACCAAATGCAGGATGCCAACATTGTTGGGAGCCTGATTTGAAAAGCCACCTGTAAAAGCCGTTTGGAAGGCACGTGAAGAAATCAGAACAGGGGCTTGGCATTTGGTAGTATTTAAACACCGAGAATTGTTTCTTGGTTTGTTGAGCTTACTATGTAGCCAGGACTGGCTAGTGTCAACTTTAGTTGGCGATAATGGATAACTATTCTGACATATTTATAACGGAAAGGATAGCTCTGGGCTTTGTTCTAGTAAGACCCAGTATGGCCTTGGGGTGGGGTGGGAAAGCATGAGGCAGTAAGCTCACTGAAGCAGCATTTGAAGTTCTGAACAACAAAACTCCCCACTCACTATTCCTTACGCTTTCTAATGCATGAGCCCACAATCCTTAGGACGTACTTAACATGTGCTTCAATGATGTCAAATAAATCTTTTGATCCCTGCACTCTAGTTAAGCCTTTGACTGATGAGGAAACAGAACGAACGTCCATGAAGACATTGACATAGATAAAGGCCCTGTCCTCTGGCCCCGGAGTGTATATATTTTGCTTTTCTGGGTGCCGCTGGCTGTTGCTTTAGACTCCCTTCCTTTCTTTCTTCAGGATGCAGCCTCTGCGGTTTTCTGGGTTGTCGGGGATAGGCGCCAGGACTTCCCTCTATGACTGGTTTCTTAGATGGAAGGGTTTTGCCCTAAATCTCAATATCCTTTAGCTGAAAATTCCCTAAAGAGTCAGAAACCACAGGTAAGCTATGCATTACTTTGCCTGCTGTGACCAAATACGCAAGAGCTCCAACTAATCACTAGAGACCAAATCAAATCCAGGAACCGGGTACCCAGCAGTTCAGGCAGATGCAGTTCTGCCTGTCTCTTTGAGGGACAAGCCAACCAGGTGAGGGACTTAGTTACACTAGGCACGAGAACATGGTTTCTGTGGCCTTTACGAGGGATGACAAAAACTCAAAGCCTGAGAACCCTATAGGTCTGTCATTATCTTTTTTGGGGGTGGTGGTGGGGGTGTTATCCCTATGGGTAGGAAACGCTCCTGAGCCTGGAGTTCTGCACCCTGACATTCAGCAAACTGTCAGTGTCTTCTGTGCCCTTGGTCGTTCTCCCTTACCAGGGGTTGTGAACGTTCTCCCTTGGTCAGGCGTTTATCTGTCCAGATGTGTCTCCTTTTTGGATGGCCTCTTATTCATCAGGCGTCTTGGGTTTCTCCTCAGCATTTTATCATATGGTACCTTCTCTTCTTCTCCAGGAGGCTAGAACCATAGAGGAACTCTCTACCACAGTGAAGATCTCGTTCTGGGGTGAACACCTAAGGGCCTCCATTTTCTATCCTGTCCCCATTTTCCTTCTTCTTTTGTTCCTTTTCAACACCTACCTCCTTTTGACCCACAAGCCAGTCATGGATTTCCATGCCTGTCTCCCCAGTATTCACTGTTGGGTTTTGTTCCTTTACCCATTGGTCCTCCAGCTAGAGAGGCTACAGGGCCTTGTCTGGTGTGGCACAAATCACCAAAGCCCAGGTTGTCTGTGTGCAGAGGAGACTGGAGGCCTGTTGAATGAGTAACAATTATGTATCCATTGGACCATTTTTGAGTAGAAGGTGATCCAAGCTCTAGTTTCCCTTTGCCTTGGGATAAACACACGGTGATGTGCGTGCTCTGAGCTTCACCTCATCCGCTTTAAAATGTAGTGTGACAAGGGGCGTGGACTTCGGAAATGACACACTCAGGAGTCCAGTGCCAGCTCACCCAAGTTTAAATGCAAGTGTTGCTGCCTGTAAGGAATGCAACCAAATGTCCAGGGGGCCCAGTAACACCAGTGCTTATTCTAGTGAGAGCTGAAGTGTGTTTCAAGTGCCTAGTGCCAATCTGGTGTATCATTGCTCTTATCATTTCTATTATTACATCTTATCATCCTGCTATGGTAAAAATCACTAGCTAGGTCCACACATCCCAGCACCACTGTTAATATAGCCAGGATTTTCATGTTTAGAAACTGAGAGTTAGAGGCTCATGACTTAATCATAAGAGTTTCCCAACTCCTTTCAAAATCTATATACATGCACAGTCTTTATTATTATTATTATTATTATTTCTTTTATTTTATAAATGCAGCATTTGCTTTATTATAGCAGGACCTCATAACCCTGACAGATTGCTAATAATGCGGTATGTTTGAAGAGCTCTGGATAGTGATCAATGCCTTTGAATCCTTTGGCCTCATCTTACTCTTTGCACCAAGCAGGGGAGGTATCAGTTGCATCCAGAGGAGATGAGGGGGTTTTGGTAACTCACTCAAGGGCACACATCATGGGACCCAGATGAAAGATCCTGATTTATAATCTGGAAAGCCTGAGAGTAAAGAGGAAAACCCGTTTTGTCAGCTTCCGCGTGAAGACTGGTCTAGAGTTTTGTCAGCTTCCTCGTGAAGCCAAGACTGGTCTAGAGTTTTGTCAGCTTCCTCGTGAAGCCAAGACTGGTCTAGAGTGCCCACAGGCTGTTGTTCTTGAACTTACCACTCTCCTGCTCCAGCTCTCCAAGGATGAGATTACAGGAGCGAGCCAGTCCTTTCCAGCAATCTCTGTACTTTGTACTGATAGGCGGGGGCGGGGTTGTTGCCATACATCTGAGCAGGAAGGTTTGTGGAACTCACTCTGGAATTTTTCCAGTGGCCAAAGGCGCCTGTCCTGTCGCCAAGGCCCTTCTTCAGACAGTCTCCATCCAGAATGAAACCTCTTCTCTACAGGGCTGCAGCAATCTGGATGGCTATTGCTCCACCAAGGCTCAGAAATACCTCAGTTCTGTGCCTACCCCGACCCATTGCAGTCTGGATAAATCACTGAAGTCCACACAAAGGTAGATGGCCTTAGCTACTTTTCAGGAAGTGGGCAGAGTTAATAGAACCCGGAATTAAATAGGTCTTTATATATATATATATATATATATATATATATATATATATATATATATATATATATATATATATATTCCCCTTTCTTTACAATGCCAGTGTGGCCTCCCAAGCTGGCTCCTGACTTCTCGTAGACTCCTGGAGGTAGTGGAGGGCACAGAGACCTGGGGCAGAGTGGACAGGTGACTTCATGAACCACGTGCTCTCACCTTGGGGCACTGCTGTTTTTAATGACTAGGCATCCCGTCCTCACAGGTCCATCATTTAGCAAATACCAAGGCTAGTTATTAATTTTACAAAACCCGTTCAGCCTGTGCTTACAAAAACTGCCTCCCCCTCCCAATGAGTTTTTAGTTATGTTTTTAAAATTAGCTGGCGCTTGAATTCCATTTTTCACCTAAGCTTCCCTGTTATCTTTAAGGTCACAGAAACACGTAGGCTGTGGACAGTCCAATCCCAGATATTATTAGGCTCTCGGAATTAAAAGCCCAAGTAAGTAAATAAAAAGAGAATGCCGGGAGATTTTCCCATGCTGAACGCCCGAAGGAAGGCCGGTCCCCTGTTTTTTCCTGATGTGATGCCCCCCCCTTACATTGAGAGGTGAAGGCTGAGGAAGAAGAGGAAAAAGGCTTTCGACCTTTCTATCTCCAAGGTCTGTTTCTTCAGCAACAAGGAAGAATCAGATGTATTCTGGAGGGGGAAGAAGAAGGGAAAAAAAAAAAAAGCAACTCAGGCGCTGATTGTCCCTTTAAGCCTTTCCAATCACAGGCTCGTCGTTAAAATAATGCTCGCCTACTGAGCTTCCAACCGGGCCATCTACCTTTTTCGCCGGCGGGGTCAAGCCCAGTCAAGCCTGATGAGGCTGCCACCGCCCCAGCGAGCAAGCCACCGGCCAGCTACACCTGTTTATCGCTGGATCCCTTCCCTTCCCTTCCCTTCTCTCCCCTTCCTTTCCCTCCTCCCCGCTTGAAAAGGAGAGTTAATTAAAGCGGTAAACAAGCCGGCTCCCCTTCTAAATCAGAGCTGCAGGCAACGGGGAGATAACTTGGGCTCCGGAGAAGAGGGATTTTCAGCTAATTTATGGAACCCACCGTCACTCTCTCTCTCTCTCTCTCTCTCTCCCCGAGCAGCCTGCTCCCTGCTTAACGGGGAAATTGAAGCAGACAGCCTTTGTCTAAACACTTCTTTTGCCCAGAATATCTTAATTTTCTATTTGAATGTTTAATAAGGTTTGGGGCGCTCCTTCTTTTTTAATTGCCATGGTGCAGGCGTTTGGGTGTTAATGTTTGGCTGGTGGCTGCCGGGCACCAGTCTTTGCTGGGCGTGGAAGGAAGGGCCAGCGTTCCCAGGTTTGACTCGAACAGCCTGTGCCAAACGGATGATATTACTTCTGGGAGCGGTGTACCCCCAAACCAGGGTTGTCTAGAGACGCTTGGTCTACGTGCAACACCCTTTGCTTCACCCTTTCCCCCCATCCCCAGCCCTGTTGATGCCCGCAGGCGTCCTGGGTCTCATCCCTGGCCCGGTGCCTGCTTTCTTTCTCTCCTGTCCTGGACCAGCTGTCAGGTACCAGGCCGGGCCTTGGCCAGACTGTACCCGCTGTCCCAGACCATCTTAGGGTATCCTTGTCCTGCTAGGGTTGGGCCCTGGCTCATTTCCGGCTGCTCCAGTGAGCCCACAGCTCTGCCTAATTAATTCTAGGAGGAGGCTCTCTGTGGCTCTCTTTCCCAACCGATAGCTGGAATTCCTAAAAATGTAAGTGGAGCTCGTACTGAAATTAGTTTTGAGAAGATCGTGGGCAAGCTAAATTCTTGTCGTTTCATGCGTAAACCTTCATGAAAAAATAACAACAAAACCCCAGAAATGTCTTATCCATATTTCAAGGCAGCCTGCTTTTCCGGGTGCCATATCCAGTCATCATGTTGACAAATTAATGGCAGAGAATTAGTTGTACATTAAAGATTTAAACGATATTATGCAGCACATTGTCATAAAATGATATAAAACAATAGGAAAATAAATGTAAATGAATTCAAGTTACTGACATGTAAAACACCAGACTGACATCTGTACACTTAACGCGGCGATCAGGCGCGGTGGCGGAGCCCCGGACGCCGGCGTCCCTCTGTGAAGACGCCCGCAGGGGCGCGCGGTCCAAGGTTGGGGAAGGATTGTTTGAGGGGGGGCCGCCGGCCGGGCACCCGGCGTGCTAAGGGTTAAGTGCGCCGATCGCGGCTCTCTCGACTCCCCTCCCCTGTGTCCTGATTTCCAGGCCCACCGAGCCAACCGAGAAAGTTTTCAATTCGACGAGGCTGGCGTGTTTCAGGGGCTGAGCTCCTTAGAAAGCTTCGGGGGGCCCCCCCAAGGGCCGACGTGCAAGGGCGGGGGCGACTTGCCCTGTCCTGGACACGCTAATTACAAGGATTCGGTTTCCCGGCTCTGAAGGAATGCATTACCTGCAGCAAAGCAGGCCGGGCCTCTCAGGAAGGCCCCAGAGGAAGCCGAAGGCCCCAGTGAATTCCAGCCCCATCCCTAGGTTTATACCCACAACCCCAGCCCACGCTGAGCGACTAATCGCTTGGCCATTGTCAGGGCTGTTGTCCAATCAGACCCTGAATAGCAAAACTTCACAATGCCGAGTATGAATTAGAGGGGAACAAATGTGGATGCAGACTTTTTTTGCAACAATACCTAACTGAGCCTTTCAGACAGGACAAGGGATGCACAAAAGCTCGACGGAAATTGGAGTAACTTTTGGAGGCCCTTGGAGCTCCCGTCAATAAGCGGCAGCTCCATAATGGCGGCCTGGACCTCCTCCATCAGCCTTCCCCCAACCTTTTTTTTTTTTTTTTTTTTTTTGGTGAGGTGGATCAATTGTTCGAGAGGTGGGGGAAAATTGTCATAAAAATTGGGCATTTTTGTTGTCCCTGTCTTGGAAACGGTGGCTCTCTGTTGAACGAGGCCAAGTGGGTTTCCCTCTCTTTCTCGCTTGCCCCCCCCCTTTTTTTTAAATGTGAATTGTAGATTTGGTCATTATTTAGCCTACGATAGTAAAGTCCTGACAATGTCGCCTCCCTCCTCTGTCCACCCCCAAAAGAACAGAATGGCTTCTTGAGCTATACAAATGTCAGGTCTCTGTTTTAAATTTTAGCCTTGTTTACCCAACAGATCAGAATTCATTACTGTGTAAAAGTGGTTCCATTTTCTGATCTTTTTATTCAAAATGTTGAGAGTATCAAAAAGCTCATTTGAAGGTCACAGGTTTCTGTATCTATTCTCTTAAGTGTTTTAGAAATTCATATGGACGACACAAAAGGTGGATAATGTGAAAACACACAGCTCATTGTTTATCCTAACCTTGCCACAGTTATTAGATAAATGAGTGTGGGGAGGAAAAGTGGCATTAAAAGCCATTGTGAACTGGGAATTTTTTTTTCCCCCTGAAGACTGTTAATTTTAGCCCTTGATCTGTAAAGGTCAATTTCTAATTCTTTTTACTGCGCAGTTTATATAACTTCTGCATTTCAAGTCTATAAAAAGCTTCTGCAGACTTTTCATAATGTAGGTAGCAATTTATTTCATTATGGTTTGAATTTTTTATGTAAGTCCTATGGACATTTTGATGAAATTATCAGGCTTAAAAGCTGTGGTGCTTTTCATTGGGGGGTGTGGGGGGCTTTTTCACCCCTCTGATCCATTCTTGCTGGATAATTTAAAATTAGTAAGATTAATCAGTGCAGTGATTTAAAAGACCATACTTCGGGCTGAACAAGGTCTGAAGCAAAAGTATTTTATTTTATTTTTTTTATTAGTAAATGATTTAAAAGGTCTTTTCAACTAGTTATCTGAAGCTGATATTTAACTGTTCCTTATTCCACTAATTTCTATCTTTTGTTAAAAGAACTTCCCAGCCTAAATCTCCTCGCTCTGTCCCATGCTAATTGCAGCTTACATTATATAAATGGCTTTGTAAAGAAAACTATAACTCCAAGCCTTGAAAGTTGGGTGTTTCTATTTGCTCAAACCTGATACACTTGTTTGAAGAGGGTCATTGCAGGGAGAGCTGTGTAGCCTGTAAGAATGTCCTGGATAACAAGCTTAAACAGAACCTTTTGTTGTGCCTACTATTCTCAGGACTCCAAAATGAGGCCTTCTTTTTCTAACTGTGGGCTGAAGTGGTTCATTACTGCTGTTTCTGCGCCGGGCCAGGGCTCAGCCATTCCCACTACTGAAGGTCTGTAACTTCCTTAAAAAGGAAGAAGGAAAACATAGCCCAGAAAGGTCTTGTTAGCACTTCCTATGTGAAATTAGCAGCTTTCTAAAAGGTACAACTCCAATTACCTCACATTGTGGAGGCCAGCACAAACTCAACAATACGCACAGCCTAGCAAGTGACGTCCTGTCTTTCTAGAGTTACTTCCCTAATTAAGAATGGAGAAGCTCTATTCTGCTGAGTGCATCTATTTACAGTGGCCACAATGCTTTAACTTGAGCATCCTTCTCAAAGACCAGTGTTAAAAAACACAAGTGCTCTTTTCGCTGAGCAGGCTATGGTGAGGCGACACATTCCTAACCGTTACGCCCTCAGAAAGAAAATAAAAAGTGTAGCGGCTTTGGCAGGATTGTTAACACTTCAGGATTCATTTTCCACAATAACGCCCCTGCCCAGAGAGCTCTGGGAATTACAGTGGACAATGGGGAGGCATTCTTAGGAGGGTCTAATGATGGAATAAAAAGAAAAATATTTATTGCTTTTGACAGTTCCACAAGGGGCAAAAATCCTTGTCGTGGCTAAAGTTTCCCTAGCTGTTGGAAGAAGCCGGCTCACAGGGACTCAAACAGTTCCACTTCCTTTGTTAGGAGGCTGAGGACCAGGGCCAAGCTGGGAAATTAAAGACTAAGTTCATTAAGGTAAGATAATTGTGCGGAGGCATTGTTGTTGATACAGGTGGAGCGATGGGGGCTGGGGTAGGGAAGCCCATTTACATGTGGGGACGACCCATTAAACAGGCTTAACAGACGTGCAACACAAATATGTTTATTATTTGCTTGATGGCTGACCTATGCTTTCTTCCACTGTTTCATTAGTCAACAGACCCCCAAAGGAGGGCCAAGACTCCCTGCGGGGAACCAGGTGGAAGAGAGTGCAAAGCTGTCTCCAGAAAGCAAAGAGGCGGTTCTTGGAGCCAGAGGACCGGCTTCCTTTTCCAGCGCCTTGTCCCTACCTCTGAGTTCTTTTCCATATTCATAGTAGAAGACGGGCCCAGTTCCGACCAGGTAGAGGGGAGGCAATGTTTTATCTCCCGAGGTGCCAGTGGACCTTTCTGGACGCTGATAGGAAACATTTGTGCAGAAACCCCATGACTGCCCTTTCCAGAGAGAGTATGGAGCTGGCTTCTCTGCAGACTGAGTCCTCTCTGTGTCTGAGTCTTCAAGCTAGGAGCTGCCAAATGCATTCCTGCTCCAGGGGCACTCTCCTCCCCAAAAGGCCTTCTAGAAGATCTGGGCTGCTTTTCTCTCAGTTTGTTCTGAGAAAAGCAAACCAAATATACACCCCCCTCCTATCCCACCCCATCTCCCGTGCAGGTTCGCCTCTGGTGGGTTCTTGTGGTAAATTGTAAGAGCTATTAAAGAGCTCCCCGCATCTCCCTAACTTGGAGATCCCTAAGTACTGAGAACTTAAAAAACAAAAACAAAAAAAGACAGTATGGTGGAATTTTGGGGTGCATAGGGGGTTCTAGGTTGCATGGGGGAATTCTGGGTGCGTGGAGGTCCCCTTTATAGTCTCTCTGAAGACAGAAGGCTAGTTTCAATGCCCACACTGTGACCCAGTGGCTCAGAATTCGCGCTTGCACCATGCCAGTTGCCCTCCCCCCCAACATGTCCTATGTCCAGGGCAGGAGCAGAAGGAGGCCACTCGCTTCCAAGGGGGTCTGTAGGTGTTCTCTTTGGTGCCATCACTTATTTTTTTCTGTTTCCGTCAAAGAAGTGAGAAAGTGAAGAGTTGGGGGTGCCTTTAATAGCAGATCTCCTGTGTGTGTGTGTGGGGGGGGGCTTTATTTATAAAATAAGGTCATGTTTTACAGAAAAATTCACCTACCTTTCTGTCCCTGCCTGCCCTTCCCCTGCTCCCTTTGAGAAAACAAAAAAAAAAAAAACCAAACCAAACCAAACCAAACCAAAACAAAACAAAACAAAAAACATTGTCATATTAACTTGGGTAAATAGAATTCTTTTTTAAAATCACCCAGTCCTGGGGAGACATTCCGAGACCATCCCAGGATTTAGTTAATATTGATGTGAAGAAAGCAAGCAAGCAAACAACAACAGAAAAAGAAAAAAAAAAAAGTAGTGTTAGAAAGATGTTAAAGTAGGCAGGGAGAGCTACAGCCCCAGAGAGAGCGGGTTCTCCAGCGCTAAGAACCATGTGTGATTTATTCGGTTGAATTCTCTCAATCTTCCTCCCCCTGATGTCTTCTGAAGGAAAGGTTACACAAGATTGTTAATTTGCTTTTGCTTGTCAGGCGTCTGAACTGTAACAGGGGGCCCTTGGTTATTTATTTTTACTTTTTTAGATTCCATCAGAGATCTCTTGAATAAAACATTCTCAGTGTAATGTGTCTATTGGTTTGAACAGAACTCGAAGTAAGTAATTCGGAAGCAACAGTTACCAAACTTCTCTGTGTGTTCCCCTTGCCTGCTTGTGTGAGGACTTCTCTTTATTGCTGGACGGTAGCCTTTGTCTTGGAGACTCTCGAATAGATAGAATAGGCTTTCAAAAGTTATCAGAGACTGGTCTGATAAATCAGAGGAGAAATTAGAAACATCTGAATTACTTTCTAAGGTGGGCTAATGAGGAGTTGAGGATTTGTGTTTACCTTTAGATGAGCAAGTAGAACAGGAGAGAGAGAGAGAGAGAGAGAGAGAGAGAGAGAGAGAGAGAGAGAGAGAGAGAGAGAGAGAGAGAGAGATCAGACTCCTTAGCTATCCTATCCTAGTGGGATTTATCAGAAAGCAGAAAGGAAGGCTTGATACAGACCAAATTCCAAGCTGCAACCTTCTCAGAACATGTCAGCTTTGTCAGGACAATTGTGCAATCATTGGGCTTTTACAATTTAAAATATCCCTGGCTTGAAAACCATGCCGTGTTCACTGACCATCCGTCTCCGCAGATGGCCTCTTGGTGGAGAACTGAAGGGCTATTGGTAGTCAGAAAAGAAAAGAACATCTTCAAACTGAAGAAATTACATTTATATTTTCAATGCTGCTTACTGAAGAGGCTGTTTTCTTTATTGCTTTAAAAAAAAAAATCCCAAAAACTTGTCTTCACTTTGTCATAAAAGGAGGGAAATCTTGTTTTGGAAATTCTAAGTATGTGGTCCTTAAAATGCCACCTTGGGCTTTAAACTGATTCAAGTTGGTGAGAAGCTGGAGGTGTAGGGATGGGATTGCTATCTTCTGACCCTTCACTTCCTTGATGGGAAATAGATGGAGCCTTTACTAAGACTGGGCTCCATTCTTGCCCTAGTCCCAGTGGGGACTGGGGGACCCCAACAAGAAGCAGCAGGCAGAGTCCAGAAAAACTCTGTAAAATGCTTCTCCGTAAGCTCTGAGGACTAGAAATATTTCAATATCTCCTTGTGATTCTCTTGCAACTTTTAATTATCTATTTAATACTGATTTAAAAAGAAACTTCCTACTCAAAATCTTCTTACAGGCCTGTATTTTATAGTTGATATGAAACTGTAAGGATGTATCCTGTGGAATTTAGGGACAGGTTGCTTGTTTTCTACATGAAAGACTGGTTTTTTGTTTGTTTGTTTGTTTGTTTTTATTGAAACAAACTTACATGGTATAGAATTAACTATTTTCAAATATAGGATTCAGTGGTGTTTGTGTGTACACACAAACCTGTACACACGCTTTTCTTTCTACTTAGAATTTCTCTCATTTTCAGAATCACACATAGGTCTTTGCAAGGAAAATAAATAAATACTGATATTCACTCAGCAATCACTTAGTGCACAGTGCACAGTGTCACCAGGGTGGCGCAAAGCTGAATCCTGTTGGGAATTTTAAAAATAAAAATAAATATAGACTGTTAAACTCTCCAGAAAAAAAAATAAACAAAATAAAAAAAATTTTTTTTGAGAGGTAAAACATGGGCTAAATAAAGGCATCAAACGGCTTGAGTCAGGGAACAGATCTTGATTTTTATCCATAAACGTCACTCAGCCTCAGACGTTTATCATCCTGAACCATCATGGCATTGCTAAATATTTCTCAGCAACAATGGCAGTATAATTAGACTACAAAGGGCTTGGAATATTTATGGGGCTAGTTTTCTCAGGGTGATTTTATTTCCTCTGATGCATTCCAGAGTTTTCTAAATGCACAGCCTCCGAGCTGAAGTTGGTGCAGCACACTTTCTTTGATGGCCATTTACTGTATTTGGGTAGGTGTATTATTTTACTGTGAGATTTTCTGTGTCGCTTTTTTTTTTTTGGAAGTTTTACTTTATAGGACCATAAAGGACAGGCAAGCCTCCTTAGGAGGTATTGATTGCTTAACTTGGTTAGAAAAGTTATTCATGGATTCTTAAAGGATTTTAAGGTAGATGGTTAGACATTATGGTAAACTACTAAGGAACTGGGACTAAGCATCTACTTAGCTTAGATTAAATAGATTACAACTGGAGGGTTATACTGGGTGTGGCAACACATGCTTATACTCCCAACACTCAAGGAGAGGGTAGATTCAAGAGGAACAGGAGCTCAAGGCTAGCCTCGCTATGTGAGACCTCGCTTCAGGGAACCAATAGTAATATTAACAATAAGAAAAAAATTAATTAAATTTAGAATAAAAACAAACAAACAGAAAGCATGATCTATTGATATTGTCAATGTGTGTTTTGACGATGAGTGGGTGGTAACAGCTGTGGATAGGGACAATACAGAGGAAAGTGACCAAAAACTTGCCTCTGATAGGTTAGGTCCTGCTGCTTTTGATGGTCACAATGAAGGGTCTTCTTTGACTAGCATATAGGGGAAAAATAACAAATTGGTAAATACTTACCTAGCAGCCCCTTTGTCGTGAATTTTGTGCTTTGAGTCATTTGAAGGTTGCGGGTTGACTCTTATGCTATTGCTGCATGACTTTGGCAAACTCCCTAACTGCTCTGAGCTCCAATTCCCTCATCTGGAAGGAACGACTTCCTGGAACTGTGCCCATGAGGCTCAGTAGTTCTGTGATGCTAAGTCACACCCTCCAAATGCAGTTGGTAACTGCTGAGACCAAGGAAAAGTAAAATGAAACAGAACAACCAAACCAAACCAAACCAAACCAACAACAATAAAACACAAACCCCTATGGCACTTCTGTTTGCATCACCTCTCATCCAGAGGACGAGGTATATGACATTCTACCAGGGAAAACAAACTACCTCTTAGTGTGAGTTTTGCAAATCATAAAACATCACATATTAATCTATCATAGTGTGTATAACTTCTGGAGCGTCCATCCTGAAGCCCGCCCGTGGAGGAAGGAAGACCGGAGAACCACTATTTTGAATGGGTCTGTCAAGAATCGGTAACTCAGATACCAAATACCATCTCTGGCTGCCACAGAACGCTTACAAATATCACCAAAAAAAAAAATTATTTCAATTTGCCATCAGACTGGAACTATCAATTTATACCTGAAATATGTCAAAATGTTGGGTATTTCCATAATGATAAAACTGATTAGAACTGCTGTGTTTAATTAAAATGTTAATCCACTGTCATCTCACTTGATCTCTGTGTGTAGAAAATTTTCTATTTGCTATTAAGATGTCTTATTATTAAATGAAAAGCCTCCTGTATAGCCAATGTCTGATAGTTTAAAAAGGGACAAATGTAGCTGGCCGTGGAAAGAGGTGACTCTGTTATCAGGAGAGGGGGCTCACAGGTTGAAGACGGAGTGACTGCAGGAGAGCCAGAGAGATGCCCTTGTATCTAGATTCCTCCTCAGTCTGTACCCTGATCTTCAGGCTATTTCAGCAGCCAATCTTGCGATCTTGCTGAAATACAAATGCCTTCGGAAAAAAGAACACTGGAGTTGCACTTCGCAAGAAAGGAGCAAACTTCCTGATAGCAGCTCCTGTCTTGTGAACCAAAGCGAGAGGCTTGAGGGTCTCAACAGGAGATGAGGGAAGCTGGCTTTGTTGAATTTATAATATTCTGTAATTGACCTTGAATCCGAAGAAAACTGTTTTTTCTCTGTGGCATGGGTGCCTGAGATTTTGCCATAAGGAACTGATAGTGCCTCTGTTTTCTTGCCCAGTATTATGGGATGAATCTGAACTCTCCACCAAAAACTCATGTGCTGAGGCTTGACCCCAGTGCATTGGAGTTGAGATGGAATTTGGGGAAGGTGGTTGGATCATGAGTGCTCACAGTCATCAAATCATCTGATGAGCTCATAATTTTATGGCATTTCAGGGAGCCAGTAGAAGCTGCCCAGTTGGAGGAAGCAGAGAATGTTCTAGAAGCAGATATTTTTGTTCCCAGTCCCTCCTGCTTCTCCTTCCCTGCTTTCATGAGGCAGGTATCTTTGTTCCAATGCATGGCATATGACAGGATATTTTCATTCCTGTAGGTCTGGAAATAATGGAACCAAGTGACCACAGCTGAAGCTATAAGCCAGAATGACTCTTCTCTCCTTGATGCCATCATTGTGACATTTCAGATAGAGCTGAAGCCTAGACTGGTATGGTCTAGAGTTAGAGAGTTGCTCACAGGTTGTTTGTGTCTTTGTTTATTTCTTTTTCCTTTCTTTTCATGCCCTAATACTTTGTATCAAGCTGAAAGATTAATTAATTAATTAATTAATTAAGGTGATAGATTAATTAATCTGGCAGAGGAAATGTCAAGATAGCATGACATGATAGTTGACAATTGCTTTTAGCCAGCTTTACAGTGACTGTCAGGAAAAAAAAAGCAGAACAGAAAGACTTTTTCAACTTGTGGTTTGACTTGAGGAGCTAGGGCAGAGGAAGGTGTGGTTGCCTAAGGAAGTAGGACCATTTCAAAATGGATTGAGCTGGTAGGAAAGATGATTCACGCAGCTCTCAGAAACTGGACAGACCTGAACCATCATGTGTTCCAGGATATACACAGGGCCACTGTGCTCATACCTAGGTGAAATGGAGATTTCTGGTTTCCTTGGAGACTCCGTTGTGTCACGTGGTGTTTTTCTGGAAACTGTCTTATGAGAAGAGGTTTTTTTTGTTTTGTTTTTGTTTTTGTTTTTTTTGTTTGTTTTGTTTTGTTTTGTTGCTGAAGCAGACATGTGGGAGGAGTTTTGGCTGAGAACAGACATGTAGTGTTTTTATGGAAGCTGTCTGAAAAAAAATGTCGTGTAATGTTTTGTTAGAGGTGATGCTTGAGAGAACACGTGATGTTTGGGAAGGACATAAAGACAAGCCACAGACAGTGGATGATGCTGTGTGGCATTGGTTTGCCTTGCCTTCATTGCTGATCACTGTTTGTCAAGACTTCTCAGAGAGAAATGCACCAAAGAAAGAACTTCCCCTGATATTCCCGCAACTTCTTGCCACTTGGACTTGGGCCAAATTGGCAGAGCCTTGAGGTTTCTTCTGGATCAAATAGTGTTTGTGAGTGGATCGAGTTACCAGTGCTGATTCCTGTGAGCTGAACTGCTGATATCGTGACAATGCAGATTGCAATCACACCAAAGAACGATTTCTAAGCAGGTCCACATCCCCCTCTGCCCTATTAACCTTTCCTTTCCACTACCTCTGGAGAGTGAAGGGCTAGGAGGGAGGTTAAACGTGTAAGAACCCTTATTAAAGTAGGTTTTGAAAAAAAGAATGAAAGTCTAAACCTAGGAAGTTGTTTCTCTCTGGTTTTTCTACCGGGCTTAGCCATGTAGGCTCTTCCATATTTCTACTGCTGTGATATGAGGGGCATTGCTCTTGCCTGCTTGACAGCATCCAGGCCTCATATGGCTAGACTGAAGTCCTGTCGGTGTCCCCTTGACACACGAGGGTGAAAGGGATGGTGCAGATGAGATCTCAGGAAGTCTCACATGCTGGGAATGTAAAACACCTGCCAAGAAAGTTTCAGCCAAAAAGCACAGCAGCCCACCAGAGTGGCTGTATGACTGAGGATGGGAAACTTGTAGAAGCAGGAACTCCCAAGCTCTGTGGCATCCACAGCACACCGTAAGTTGGATATGTCAGGCCAGGACTTATGGGAATTAAGGTTCGCTCCACTAGGTTCTACTCTTGCTGCTTCTCCATTTTTCCATTCATGTTCTCATCCTCTCTCTTAGAATGAGAATAACTACTCTTTTATATTGTATGTTGGGATTATATAAATTGCCTCTTAATTTTTTTAAATTTAAGTTTCAGTGTAAATTAAAATTATAGCAATCACACTGAAATGTAATAATACATGAAATATTTGTTATATGTTTTTGAATATTTTTTCTTTTTTATTAAACTAATAAAAATTATTTTAAACTATACAGCTCAGTATTGACATTTTTCTAAGTCATCAAAATAAATTATAATAGTTAAATGCCTCTTAAATATACATGATATCTTCTGAAGCTAAAAGTAATATACAGTCAACCAGTTTTAAAAATCTATTTGGAACATTAAACATGATAGAAGTAGAAAAAACTCTCTTATGAAGACCTCTATGAAAGGAAATTGTGACAAGCTCCTGGTTAGACAGAAATTGTTCCTCTCCAAGGGAGAATACTCAGCATAACTGTGGCTTTATAGATTGAACTGGGAAGTGTTCCTTCTGATTCTATTTTGTGGAATAGTTTGAAGAGTATTGGTATCAGGCCTTCTTTGAAGGTCTGACAGAATTCTGCACTAAATCCTCTGGTCCTGGGTTTTTTTTTTTTGGTTGGGAGACGTTTAATGACTGCTTCTATTTCTTTAGGAGTTATAGGATTATTTAGATGGTTTATCTGATCCTGATTTAACTTTGGTATTTGGTATCTGTCTAGAAAGTTGTCCATTTCATTCAGATTTTCCAGTTTTGTTGAATATGGATTTTTCTAGTAGGATCTGTGATTTTTAGAATTTTCTCCGTTTCTGTTGTTATATCTCCCTTTTTGTTTCTGATTTTGTTAATTTGATACTGTCTCTGTGCCCTCTGGTTAGTCTGACTAAGGGTTTCTCTATCTTATTGATTTTCTCAAAGAACCACCTCCTGGTTTTGCTGATTCTTTGTAGTTCTTTTTGTTTCTACTTGGTTGATTTCAGCCCTGAGTTTGATTATTTCCTGCTGTCTACTCCTCTTGGGTGAATTTGCTTCTTTTTGTTCTAGAGCTTTTAGGTGTGCTGTTAAGCTGCTAGTGTGTGCTTTCTTCAGTTTCCTTTTGGAGGCACTCAGAGCTATGAGTTTTCTTCTTAGGACTGCTTTCATTGTGTCCCATAAGTTTGGGTATGTTGTGCCTTCATTTTAACTAAATTCTAAAGTCTTTAATTTCTTTGTTTCTTCCTTGACCAAGTTATCATTGAGTAGGGTGTTGTTCAGCTTTCCTGTGAATGTGGGCTTTCTATTGTTTTTGTTGCTATTGAAGACCAGCCTTAGTCTGCAGTAATCTGATAGGATGCATGGGATTATTTCAGTCTTCTTGTATCTGTTGAGGCTTGTTTTATGACCAATTATTTGGTCCGTATTGGAGAAGGTACCATGAGGTGCTTAGAAGAAGGTATATTCTTTTGTTTTATGATGAAATGTTCTATGATTATCTGTTAAATCCATTTGATCCATAACTTCTGATAGCTTCCATGTGTCTCTGTTTAGTTTGTGTTTCCATGATCTGTCCATTGCTGAGAGTGGGGTGTTGAAGTCTCCCAAGATTATTGTGTGAGGTGCAATGTGTGCTTTGAACTTTAGTAAAGTTTCTTTTATGAATGTGGGTGCCCTTGCATTTGGAGCATAGATGTTCAGAACTGAGAGTTCATCTTGATAGATTTTTCCTTTGATGAGTATGAAGTGTCCTTCCTTATCCTTTTTGATAGCTTTTGGTTAAAAGTTGATTTTTTTTTTGATATTAGAATGGCTATTACAGCCTTTCATACTTGGGCCTGGCAGAATGGCTCCCGCAAAGAAGGGTGGCGAGAAGAAGAAGGGCTGTTCTGCCATCAACGAGGTGGTGACCCGAGAATACACCATCAACATTCACAAGCGCATCCATGGAGTGGGCTTCAAGAAGCATGCTCCTCGGGCACTCAAAGAAATTCGGAAGTTTGCCATGAAGGAAATGGGGACACCAGATGTGCGCATTGACACCAGGCTCAATAAAGCCGTCTGGGCCAAGGGAATAAGGAACGTTCCATATCGCATCCAAGTACGCTTGCAGAAAACGTAATGAGGATGAGGATTCCCCAAACAAGCTCTACACGCTGGTAACTTACGTGCCTGTTACCACATTCAAAAATCTACAGACGGTCAATGTGGATGAGAACTAACCTGCTCATGTCAAATAACGTTGCAGAACTGCAAAAAAAAAAAAAAAAAAAAAAAAAAGAAAAAAAGAATGGCTATTACAGCTTGTTTCTTGAGACCATTTGCTTGGAAAATTGTTTTCCAGACCTTTACTTTGAGGTAGTGTCTGTCTTTGACACTGAAGTGCATTTCCTGTATGTAGCAAAATGCTGGATTCTGTTTATGTATCCAGTCTTTATTTTATGTCTTTTTATTGGGGAATTGAGTCCATTGATGTTAAGAGATATTAAGGAATAGTGATTGTTGCTTCCTGTTATTTTTTTATGTTATTTTTATGTTTGTATGGCTATCTTTTTGGGGGGGTGTTGAAAGAAGATTAATTTCTTGTTTTTTCTAGGGTGTAGTTTCCCTCCTTGTGTTGACGTTTTCCATCTACTATCCTTTGTAGGCCTGGATTTGTGGAAAGATATTGTTTAAATTTGTTTTTGTCATGGAATATCCTTGTTTCTCCATTTATGGTAATTGAGAGTTTTGCTGGGTATAGTCACCTGGGCTGGCATTTGTGTTCTCTTAGGATCTGTATGACATCTGCCCAGGATCTTCTAGCTTTCACAGTTTCTGGTGAGAAGTCTGGTGTAATTCTGATATGTCTGCCTTTATATGTTACTTGACCTCTTTCTCTTACTGCTTTTAAAATTCTTTCTTTGTTTTGTGCATTTGGTGTTTTGACTATTATGTGATGGGAGGAATTTCTTTTCTGGTCCAATCTATTTGTAGTTCTGTAGGTTTCTTGTATGTTTATGGACATCTCTTTCTTTAGGTTAAGGAAGTTTTTTTCTATAATTTTGTTGAAGATATTTACTGGCCCTTTAAGTTGAAAATCTTCCCTCTCTTCTATACCTATTATCCTTAGGTTTGGTCTTCTCATTGTGTTCTGGATTTCCTGGATATTTTGGGTTAGGATCTTTTTGCATTTTGCATTTTCTTTGACTGTTGTGTCCATGTTTTCTATGGAATCGTCTGCACTTGAGATTCTCTCCTCTATCTCTTGTATTCTGTTGGTGATGCTTGCATCTATGACTCCTGATCTCTTTCTTATGTTTTCTATCTCCAGGGTTGTCTCCCTTTGTGATTTCTTTATTGTTTCTATTTCCATTTTTAGATCTCAGATGGTTTTGTTCAATTCTTTCACCTGTTTGGTTGTGTTTTCCTATAATTCTTTTTTTTTTCCTGTAAATCTTTAAGGGATTTTTGTGTTTCCTCTTTAAGGGCTTCTACCTGTTTACCTGTGTTGTCCAGTATTTCTTTAAGGGAGTTATTTGTGCCCTTCTTAAAGTCCTCTATCTCAATGGGAGGAGAGGCCCTTGGTCCTGTGAGGGCTTTATGCCCCAGAGTAGGGGAATGCCAAGGCCAGAAAGCATGAATGGGTGGGTTGGTGTGCAGAGGGAGGGGGAGCATATAGGGGATTTTAGGAGTGGAAATCAGGAAAGGGGATAATATTTGAAATGCAAATAAAGAAAATATCTAATTTTTTTAAAAGTCTTCTATCATCATCATGAGATGTGATTTTAAATCAAAGCCTTGCTTTTCCAGTGTCTTGAGGTATCCAGGGCTTGCTGTGGTGAGGGACCTGGGTTCTGATGATGCCAAGTAGCCTTGGTTTCTGTTGCTTATGTTCTTGCCCTTACCTCTCACAGTCTGGCTATCTCTGGTGTTAGCTGGTCTTGCCGTCTCTGACTGTGCTCACAGGTAACTCAGAACTCCTGCGAGACCAGCTCTCCCAAAGGTATCTGGGCGTGGAGCTCTGTGGCACAGGATCAGCTTCGGGTGCAAACCGTCTCTTAATTTTTGTAAGACCACGGCTAAGTGCCTTGCATCTCAGGGGAGACACTGACCTTGGACTTCTGAGCAGTGCTAGAACTCTTGAGACTTTGGGTACCCTTTACAATGCATTTTTCATCATGAGAAAGATGTGAGCTTTTTGGGGACTTGGGTAGAATGTGATAGTTTGGATTTGGAATGACCTGGAAACTCAAGTGATGAAGGTTTGGTCCTCAGGTGCAGCAATGTTCCGAGAGGTGGGGAGTTAGGAAGTGAGTAGATTGGGAGAATGCAGGCCTTACCAGTGGATTGATGAATTCATGCTAAGTGTTCTATAGCTACACTAACTGTAGATTTGGCCTAGGAGGAGGAGGAAGCCAAAGCTAACATTAAGTGCACCCTTAAATGTTATGTGTCTCGGGCTCTTGCTTTCTTTCCTGTTTTCAGGCTTCCATGAGGTGAACAGACTCCTCTTTTGTGTTCTCATCACGCACGGTATTTTGTCTTACCCCAGGCCGAAAGCAGTGGAGCTAGCTCATCACTGACGGAGACCTCTGAAGCCGTGAGCCCCAGCCAAACTATCTTCTTTCAAATTACTTTTTTTTTTCTAGTATGTTGTCGCAGCAACCGAAAGCTGAATAAAGTAGCCAAAGATGACTGAGTCCAAGGAAAGAGCCTGGAGTCAGCGTGCTAGCCTCTGCTTGGTGTGGTAGCCATCTTGGACTGGACTCAGCCCAACATATCTAGGTTCCTCTTCTCCTTTAACCTTCCTGAATGACCTATCCAGGATCTAGAGAACATTTTCTTCATACTTCCCTAACCTGTACCTCTAGTCCCACTGCCCCGTCCATCTCCTCCCACCTTTGTTGATGGTCTGGTTCTTCTTCTCCATCTACTGCCCCTCCAACTCCTTCATCTGGATTTGCTTTTGCCAGTGACTTCACCTTCCTTTGGAGCTCAGTGCTTGTCCAAGTGAGATTTCAGGATGGACACTCCCCACTCACTTCCTCCTTAAGTCTCTTCCTCACGCCTTTGGTGTACCGTCACTACTTGACATCAGGACTTGCGGGTAGCTACATCCCAGTGAGCATTGATGCACCTAACCTTAAAGTTTTGAGATACTTGCTTAGATATTTGTCCTGCGAGACTCACAGTCCCTTCCCCTTCCTGCATTTGCTGGCTCTGCTTAGGACTTCTTTCCCTACCTCCACACCCAAATCCTGCTTGAGGAATGGTTTCCCTACAACGCCTTTCCAGACCTCTCCAGCCTCCTCTGGATACATGTTTAAAACTAAGGTAATAAGGTATAATAAAGTCAGTCATTTTAACAATTCTAAGGAAACAGCTCCGTCTTATTAGTGATACTCACAGTGTTGTGACAGTTTTACCAGTATACAGCTCCAGGACAGTGCTCATCCCAAACAGGACCCTGTATCTGTGTAGCACTAACTCCTCCCACAGCTCCTGTAACTGCCATCTAATTCTACTCTTCATGCTAAGAATGTGTCTGTTTCCAGTGCCCCCTCCATGTGGAATCCGAACACATTTCTCCTTCTGTGTCTGGAGTATCTCACTTAGCACATCAAGGTTTGGCCATGTGTGCCACATACCAAAAATTTTATTCTTGCTTAAAACTTAATGGCATCCCATGGGCTCATTCACTTGCCTGTGATGGACATGGGGTTATTTTTGCTTTTACCTATTATGAGCAATACTGCTATGAACATTGATGTACCAAGTATCTGTCAAAAATACATTTCCAATTCTTTTGAGTATATACCAAGAGTGAAATTACTTGATCATATAGTAATTCTATGTTTAACTTTTGAGAAACTGCCAAACAATAATCATTTTCTAGTGAGTGATAATTCACATTTTCATGACACTTCATGGGTTACCAAGTCCTGGCTGCTCCATTAGCTTCTCAGAACAAGCTTGTGAGACAAGCGCTGTTATTAATGTCACAGGTTTGGTGACTTGATCAGAGTCGCTCGGTACGCTAATGGAGACCGTGGTCTCAAAATAGAGCCATGTGTAAGAATCGGCTTTCACAATAGACTCTGATGTGGTATGATCCCCTCCCCCCCCAGCATTGCCTCTTGCAATATCTCCTGTGATAGAGTGACTGGTCACCATGACTATGAGTACATGGACTGCAAAGGCAGATGATCTTCGCCTTCTCATCCTGAGAGAGGCTGATACTGGTGAAGTCAGTGCCTTGGATGGGCTGTTGATGGACAGAAGGCTCCATGGCAGACAATGGGCTGAGAGGTGCTCATGGAGGCCTCTGATCCAGACAGAGAAAGATGGCCTTTTTATGTTGGTGGTGATCTCTGTCTCCTCCCCTATATGGAATATGATTCCTTGCTGTAATTTTCTGGACCGTGTCTCACTATTTCTCATGCCTGTACCACCTTCTCTCTGTGTGTGTGTTGTCTATGAGTAAACTGTTGCTGTCTTCAGACACACCAGAAGAGGGCATCAGATCCCATTACAGATGGTTGTGAGCCACCATGTGGTTGCTGGGAATTGAATTCAGGACCTCTGGAAGAATAGTCAGTGCTCTTAATCGCTGAGCCATCTCTCCAGCCCCACCACCTTCTGTTTTGATGTCAGATTCACTCCTCCGCCTCCCCAATGTGACTCTGTGTTCACTTAGTGCCAGGTCCAGTGATGCCTTGGTGGAAAAAGAATGATATGGTTCCTGCCTCTGGGACAGTGCGAGCAGATGTGGGCCTCTAAGAGTGTTGAGGGCTGCTGTGGCCGTAAGGCTTGCTTGTATATTAATGTACATAAATAATATTCTTCCAAGAATCTCCTCCCTGTTAACATTAATGACTCCGTGACAATCAGAGACAGGATGAGTCCCAGAGACAAAGGTGTAGCTAATGTTTTAGTAAAATGGCAAACGCTGGCACCTTTAGCACAGCCCTTAAGGCTATAGAAAATAACTCTAAAAACATGGGTTCAAAAACACATAATTTCTCAAGAAACAAGGATACAATATGAGTTATATTAGGGGCTTCACAAATCTGAAGGAACATAGGCATCTACACTATGAACCAGCTTGTCAGAAAGGTAACAAAGACAAGCAAATACAAATGCAGGCAGATTCCTGAGTTCAAGGTCAGCTGAAGTTAGGTTCCGGTGTGGTAGAAATGGTAATTTCAGGACAGGGTCCCACCCAGATAGTTTATTGTCTGTGCTCCACAGAGATAGGTAAATCTCTGAATTCTTTCACAATGTTAAAAGAAAATGTGGGCTTGCTGTCACTTAAGAATTAAGGGGTTGGGGTCACCAAATGCTGCCAGGAGATCCAAGAAATTTTTTTAATAGCAGCTTTTCTGACTTTGGCCAGAAAATCCATGAGCTATCCAGAGAGCTTTTAGGATTTTTACCAGCACAAAGAACTGTCTCAACCAGAGTTGTTGTTGTTTTTCTGTTTTTTGTTTTTTGTTTAGAATAGCAAGAAAAGAAAGCTCTGTTTAGAGCAGAGTAGAACACACACACACACACACACACACACACACAGGGGGTGGGGGGAGGGAATCAATCAATGTGGAAAGCCATCTCAGCAGAACCTAGCCAGCCAGCTTGGGCCCATTATTTGACTTTGAGTCATTGTTTTTGCTGCCCCCAGACACTGCTTTCAGGAACCCAGATGTAGCCGAGGCTGGTCCTTGGCAACCAAGCTTACTCATTAATGCCAAACGTGATACTGGGAACAGAGTAGGTATTTCAGTGCATGTCACTATGGTAATAAAATGTTGTTGTTCAATATCAACTAACCCAAGGACTAAACCACCAACCATGGGTGTGCCCATGACTCCTGCTACATATGTAGCAGAGGACTGCCTTATCTGGCATCAATGGGAGGGAAGTCTTGTGGAGGCTTGTTGCCCCAGCATAGGGGAATGCTAGTGGGTGAGTGGAGGAGCACCCTCATAGAGGCAAAGAGGCTGTGGGATGGAATGCGGGGGGGGGGGGGGCGGGGGGGTTGCAGAGGGGAGACCAGGAAGGAGGACATTTGAAATGTAAGTAAATAAAATAATAAAAAAGAAAAGAAAAGAAAGGTTGTTGTTATTTTGAGGTTTGTGTGTATGTGTGTGTCTCTCTGTGTGTCTATGTATGTGTGATGTATGTGTGTGTGGTGTGTGTGGTGCATGTGTGTATGTGGTGTGTGTGTGTATGTGTGGTGTGGTGTGTGTGTATGTGTGATATGTGGTGTATGTGTGTGTGGTGTGTGGAGTGTGTGTGTGTGTGTATGGTGTATGTGTGTGGGGTGTGTGTGGTGTATGTGTGGTGTGGGGTGTGTGTGTATGTGTGATGTGTGGTGTGTGTGTGTGTGGTGTGTGGAGTGTGTGTGTGTGTATGGTGTATGTGTGTGGGGGGTGTGTGGTGTGTGTGTGGTGTGGGGTGTGTGTGTGTGTGTGTTGTGTGTGGTGTGTGTGTGTGTGATGTGTGTGTGTGTGTGTGTGTGTGTGTGTGTGTGTGTGTGTGTGTGTTTGTGTGTTGTTTTGAGGGAGTTGGAATGCATAGTAGATTCATGAAGGTTCGGGTTGAGTCATTTTTTGAAAGCTCTGCTATCCTCTGGAAAAGGAGTCAGGCTTTGCCTCTCACCCTAAAGACCTCAGCTCATTTCCACATCAGTTATTTGAGGGGACTTGGTGGAAACTGGCTGAGCCAGGGCTAAATAGTCCATGGGAAATCATCCTGCCCCGAGGAACTTGCTACAGTCTCCAAACAGAACCCCCACAGTGACCCTAGCCCCTAGTGCCCTACCTACCCCATCCTGCCTCCACATGGCCCACCTTATGGGGAGCAGTAGCCCTAGGTTGCATTTTAGAATCTATGACTAAAACAAATATTTCTTTTTCAGTCCAAAGACATGGAGAGCAGACGCCTGGAGATTTTCTTCTCTGATTACAAGCACTTACAGGATAATATGGCCGACTTGACATGTGAGCTGCCCTCTGGCCTCGCAGTCAGGGAAGGAGCAGAGAGTTGTGTGAGAGATAATGAAGAGGAGAAAGTACAGGCGAGGAATGATGGGGAGTGTTCCCTCAGCCCTCCAGCCCTTGGCCCATCACACAAGGCCTCTGGGTGGGCACAGAGAACTATCTAGCAATTTCTGAACATCCAAGAAAGTCAAAGAACTGACCAAATTTCAAACATCCAGGAGCCTAAATCCAAAACCCATCATCTATCCCGTTCTTGGGCTTAGAACCCACCTCAGGCAGGCCTTTCTCTTTCTAGATCAATCAAATAGGATCATTTTTCCAAGATCTAAAATATTAAATGTTAGTTTTTTTTTTTTTTATAACCCTGGTCCTTTCACGTTGTGACTGTAGGGGTGTCTAGTAGTGACCCACAGAGCTGGATCAGCAAGAGGGGGACGATGAAGTAGCCACATCTGTGTCTGGTCAGCCACCCAGATGAGGCACAAAGTGGACCCCAGACTGATCCTATGAGCAAGCATGAATGAGGCAAGACAGCAACGAGCAGGAGGGGAGGGGCCTCTGCTCTCCAAGCTGCCACTCCCGGTCCCCCTCAGCTGGGCCTCCCTCTTCTGTCCCTTATTTCTTGCCATTTGTGTGTTCAAGATGTGGGGATGGCCAGAGGGGAGCCAGCATGCTGGCCTCTGGTATAATCCAATAATTGGCTGTAATCCGCATATGAAATATTTGGAGATCGGCCTCCTCATTAACTCCTACTTGAAGAATAATCACATCTCCACATACAGGCCTTTGGGCCAAGTTCTCCCCTCCCGACTCCAGCGCCTAGCACAGCTTCTGCTGGACCAAAGACTTCTGTAATTGCCTCACACTGCCGCATTAAAGCTCAGCGTATGGATATTTTTAAAAATCCAAAATCAAAGAGTAGGCCCTTCATGGATGCCCTCGAGTTAAGGTGGCAGGACGATTCTTAGCCATCGACAGAAAGGAGGTCTGTTCGGCACAGCGTGTGTGTCCTCAGTGTGATTGGAAGAGAGTCTTAAGAATCCTGGGCATGGGGGCAAAATGTCTTGGGGAGGGAGGGGGTAAGAGAATTGTGTTAAAGGTGTGAAACTACAGCACGGCTTCCAGTTGTCATGGAAACAGCACATAGCGCTTGTTCAGATGTGGGAGGGTCAGGTGGGAGGCCTGATACTCCTTCTAGGATGGAGTGACAATAAGCCAAGGACAGGGGTGTGTGTGAAGGGTCTGGTTTGGATCTCCTGTCTCTGGGTGCTGGCCTCTGAGCACTGCTCAGACCTGTCAGCTCTGGGTGGGAAACCACTCAAGGGGAGGCTGGAGAAAGGCTGGAATCAGAAGGGCTGAGACTCTCTGAGCTCTTCAGTCCAGTGATGTCTGCACAATAGAAGCTTGTCAGACCTTCAAGAGCTTCCCAAGGTTGGAGGAAGCAACCTGAAGCTGGACAATCCCAGAGAGGTTTGCCGCAGGCGGGGATGTTGTATTTAGTGTGATGCTAATTTGCATTGAGTTTCTGATTCCTTCAGGGTTTATGAGGCCAGTGGCCTAGGCGGAGACATAAGGAATACATCTAGGAGGAGTTCCAAAAGATCTTCCATTGCCAGATGTGCCTCTAACCCTGTCACCCCAGTCTAGAACCCCACCATTCAAATGCTATGCCTTTGTGAAGTGCGCCCTTCTGGCTCTCCCTGTCCCTTGAAAGTGCTTCTGGGAAAATCCCACATTAAGTCACTTGGTGAGGACAAGTTTATCAAATGCTCTCAGCACCAAGAAGCCCCAGAGCCTCTGGGAACTGTGGTGGGAAAGAAAGGGGAGAATTGAAGAACCAGGAGTAAACTCTCCCACCCTCCCTGTGCTATCCAGACCCGCCCGGGCAACTGGCACCCAGCACTTACAGAGGTTTGCCTGCCCTGCTTTCCTGTCATGTGCCTCTTGACACCTCCCAAGGCTGGGGGCTACATGCACTGAAAGGAAGCCATATTGTCTTTAAGACCCCCTCCCCCCACCCCAAACACATAGAATGAAGGGAAGGAGCTATTCTGTCTCCAGAGACTGTAGCTTGCCTTTCTCCCCATGCTGGATCCTAGATACCCTGCAAGTATGTGAGGGGGTCTGATTAAATATGGAAAACCAGTTAAACTTTAATTTTAGATTGACATCAGTGATTTTCTTTAGTGTAAGTGTGTCCCATGTATTGCATGAAGCATAATTATTATTATTATTCATTGTTTATCAAAAATTCAAATTTAGCTGGGTTGTCCTATATAATTATTTGCTGGATTTGGCAGTGACAGCTGGAAGCAGCTGGGGACTCCATGGCTCTGCCTTCCCTTCTTTAAACACAGGGTTTCAGGAGAGACCCGCATATCTTTCATCTCTGACCTCTTTCTTCACTTCTGTCTCCTGCTGCTTTGTATGCCTCCACCTCTCCCTTCTCTTTAAAAATGAAAGGTTGTATTGGTCAGAGACATCTATCTACAGTCTTTGCTCTACTGTTTATTTCCCCTGGCTGTGCAATCTTGGAAAGGTAGATTTCTAATCCTAAAGTCTTTCAAGTCCCATGGAGATCCTACTGAAGCCTCCAGAGGCTGCCACAAGACTGAAACAAAGGAGAATCTTTTTCTGTGTGTCTTGGCTGTCTTGGAACTCTATAGACCAGGCTGACCTCAACTCAGAGATCTGCCTGCCTCTGCCTCCGCCTCTGTCTCCGCCTCCGCCTCTACCTTCGGTGTGCTAGGGTTAAAGGCATGCACCACCACAACCTGACCAGGACCTCTTTAGGAAGAATCAAGTACGGTACCCGACAGTCGCAAACCCAGCAGACAGCCTTTGATTTAAGTCACTTCTTGCAAGCCCAGTTGTATGCTGAGAGTGCCCTTCGTGTGCACGAGCACCATTTCCTTGTCCATTCCGACCCAGGCACATACCACGCTGCTTCTTTTAGGGCCAAGAGTCCTCAGCTCTTTCTTCTGGCGCCTCTGGAGGTTTCTGTGGTATTTTCTGGCTTTGGTTGTGATGTTTCCTTTGTGGTGCAGAGCCTATCAGCCTTTCATTGTCACTTTGCCCTTTCTACCTTGTCTAGTAAATTCTTTCTTCCAAGCAGATACAATAGGCTCCTGGAGAAGAATTCTGGGAACGCAGTCCCTCTGTCTGAATTTAGGCATGATGAATCTCATTTTCATCAACCATGATAGCTCCCAGGTCATGTAGGAACTATTAGTATTTCAGTTTGCTGATGAGGAAACCAAAGCTGAGAAAGGTTTTTCTAGGAGCTGGCAAGACCATGGTTATAGACTTGAACTTGATTCCAAACTTGATGAACTAAATTTGATCCTCAGGACCCACATGGTGAAAGGAGAGAACTGAGTCAACCAAGTCATCCTCTGACCTCCACACATGAGACACACACACTTACACACACACACACACACACACACACTCATACACATTCACACACACTCTCACATACATTCACACACACTCACATAGTCATACATAAACTCACACATACAAGCACACACGCATACACACAGTCACACTCACACAGTCATACTCATATATCCACACACTCACACAACTGGCACGCATTCACACAGTCACACATACTCACATACATTCACACACACTCATACACACACATACTCACACAGTCACACACATTCACACTCACACAGCCACACACATTCACACTCACATACTCATACACTTACACACACAGTCGCACACATTCACACACTCTCATACACTCACACACACTCATACATACTCATACACACACTTACACACATACACACACTCACTCTCTCTCACTCTCACACATTCACACTCACATACACATATTCACGCATACTCGTACACTCACACACACTCATATACATTCACACACTTATATACATGCACACTTACACATAAACACACTCACACATACACTTAAACAGAAGGTTTATCTAAAGACCCCTTACAAACTAAGAACGTGACAATCCCATAGGAAAAAAATGGGCAGTAGGCAAGCTCAGGAAATTCATCATGAAAGAAACCTGGACAATAAGCATTTAGGAAACTCCTGCCTCTTAGGGAAATACCGATAGAAACAAAACTAAGACATCACTGACCACATTTCACTGTTGGGCTGAATGAGGAGGACTGACAAGAGTGACAAAAAAGTGGTCCAATAGGAAACTCCCAGAGTGTAGACTACCGGAGAGAATTTAGCAACCCCTCATCCAGTTGAAGCCACAAACAGTAAAGGTCAAAGTTCAGATGATCCTCAGGGAGCTCACAGACTCTCCTGCAGTGCCACGTGTGATGGAGGAAACCACAGTTTCTGGCCAGCTGCGGACAGTGTGTGAGTTAAGACAGGCTAGGGGGTTCATGATGCGACAGCAGGGTTTTTTGTTTTTTGGGGTTTTTTTTTGCAGAAACACAGTCTCACTATTGGTTTACATACTAGCTGTACACATGCAGTCTATCGTGATGGAGTCCAGCGGTAAGCAGAGGTAAATCACTACAATAGGGTATAAGACCTAAACTGCTACCATCCTAGGCTTGGCAGAAAAAGGCTTCTGATCTCTCCTCCAGAAATATCGTGCCCATAATGTAATTTTCTTATTGGTTTGTTTTTTGAGACAGAATTTCTGTGTGTAGCCCTGGCTGTCTTGGAACTCACTGTGTAGACCAGGCTGGCCTTGAAATCAGAGATCTGCCTGACTGTGCTGGGATTAAAGGTGTGCGCCACCACTGCCTGGCTCCAATGTAAAATCTTTTTCTTTCTTTCTTATCTTCTTTCTTTCTTTCTTTCTTTCTTTCTTTCTTTCTTTCTTTCTTTCTTTCTTCCTTCCTTCCTTCCTTCCTCTCTCCCTCTCTTCCTTCCTTCCTTCCTTCCTTCCTTCCTTCCTTTCTTTCTTTCTTTCTTTCTTTCTTTCTTTCTTTCTTTCTTTCTTTCTTTCTTTCTTTCTTTCTTTCTCCGGAGACAGGGTTTCTCTGTATAGCCCTGGCTATCCTGGAACTCACTCTGTAGACCAGGCTGGCCTCGAACTCAGAAATCTGCCTGCCTCTGCCTCCCAAGTGCTGGGATTAAAGGTGTGTGCCTTTTAAGGGCTGTAAAATATTTTTTCTTGTTTTAATTACTTTTTAAAATTTTATGTATTTGAGCACGCAGTCACTGACACACCAGAAGAGGACATCGGATCCCATCACAGATGATTGTGAGCCGCCATGTGGGTGCTGGGAATTGAACTCAGAAACCTCTGGAAGAGCAGTCAGTGCTGCTAACCACTGAGCTATTTCTTCAGCTCCCAGATGTAAAATCTGAATTTATGCTCTGTACACCTTAATTAGATGGCACAAATGCTCCCTCTCTCTTTGTGCCTCTTGCTCCAGCTTATAGATGAGCTTCCACCTGCGAATAGCACCTGCTGGCCATTCCTGTCCTCTAGTCCATCTCAGAATCTTGGGGAACCAAATGAAAAGGGGGTCCCATTGCTGCAGGCAGACCTAAAGCCTTGTATACAAGGCAAAGTGGTTTTACTGGGCATCTCATCTTGGAAGTTGTGGTGATGAAGCCTGGGCACTTAGAAGCTGGGGCTTGCACGTCTCTGCCCTCACTCCCATGCTCTGCTCACTGCAACAAACCTTTCTCTTTAACTGTCATTATCTTTCCTATCACCCTTCTACTGCCTGTCACCACAGGAACCATAGATAGTATTTGCTTATCTGGAACTCTCATACGTTCCCAGCGCATCCCTTTGCTGTGCATTCTGCAGCCTCGGTCAGTGTGATTAATAATCAACTTCATCTTGTGATATCTGACCCCAGGCTAGGCACACAGTAGGCACACAGTAAGCAATGGTGAATAATCTATGAGTGAAGAATTAATTGATGAACGCCTAGAGTGACATCCCTAAGAAGGGACAGAATCAGTCAATTTGAGCCTCGCTTCTAGAAGTCCGTCTCACATTCTCAGCATGGAGGAGGTGCTGATTGCCAGGCTGTTGGCCCTGTAGGGCAAGAAACAGAGAGGGTAGTCCAGCACTCATACTTAACATGAATGAAGTAAGCTGGGTCAGGTTGGGTGGGGGTTGGGGGAGCGCCGACCTTGGCCTTGACTCCACTCCATTATATTTTGTTTATTTTCTGGTTTTGCTCAATTATCTCAGACAATACCCCTACAGCATCTATGAAATGTGAAAACAGCCAAAGAAGAAGAAATAAATCAAAAGGGAAAAATGAGGAGAAAAGGGTAAACAAAGACAGAATTCGCCTTTCATTGGTTCACACGGTCCTGGGTAGAGGATGAAGTTAGGACACAAAAGCTTTGCAACAACAACTTCGTGGGGGAAGGTGTGTGAGGGAAGCTGAACAGCCATTAAAGCAATTAAGAAAAGATTAAGGTCGCTGGTGGTGGAGGGAGAGAGAGAGAGAGACCCATTAACCGATAGGCCAGAAATCGCAGCAGGCTTCAAAATTATAAAACTAGGCAAACTGGAGAACCACACAGGCTCACCTCAACCAAAGGCCAGGGAAACTCAACACGGGGGAGCCGCAGCTTCTCTTCTGAGACTAATGGAGACACTCTGACATTAGGGGAAGAGCCACCGTGGTCTCAAAGCAAATTCTGAAGTGCCTTTTTGTAAAGAAAAGCTGTAATAATGAGTGAGGAGTCCTGTTTCTGGGGAAGCCACGTGACCACGGGCTTAGAAAGACCCCTAAATCCCTCTGGGGGTCGTGCTGGATTTACAAAGATCTGGGATGGTGGTGAAGCTTGCTTTATCCAATGTGATAGGTGTCCTTTCTGGACAGAAACTTGAAGAGCCAGGACACATGGTTGTGACTACAGCAAAAGCGAAACTTCCAGATGGATTCCACGGTTTGAAACCAAGATGGGGAAAGAAAGGTGTGGCCGGTGGGATCTGGAGTGAAAAGTCCTTTTATTATTATTATTATTATTATTATTATTATTATTATTATTATTGTTGTTGTTGTTGTTGTTAAGCTGCTATGAAGTTTGAATGTTTGTTACGCCTCATGTCCTGACTGATACACTCCTTACAGTATGTCCCTAGGGCACAGTACTTTCATTGGCTCCCTATAATAAGTATGAGATAATTCTTGAAGTTTCGTTCTGATAGTGTTTCCACTCACTCCCATCCATCCTTTGGAGGATCTACCACTCTCTATGTGTCTTTCTTGTCTTGTTCCCCCTTCCTCTCGTCCCATCCATCCTTCCTCAGGTGCTCTCTGCAGGATGTGTGAAGCCATTGTCTACTATTTCCAGCTCCATGCCCTGACCCTCTAGTTGTGGTCTGTGCTATTCAAACACCACTCAGGTTCATCTCTTGGTGACATGCAGTACTCACAAAGGCAGTGCTCCCACATCCAAGTCTCACCTGTGACAACATTACTACCCTCCCGTGACCACTCTACTTATGTGTATTACGGGAAGGTCTAAAACCTGTAACTGCCCAACGCCTCCAGTCTCTGCTGACCTTGCTTAGCCAGATACAAGTGGATTTTCCAGAGCCTGAAAGGAAAGGGAAGCCACATCCTTAATAAATAAATTCAAGGGCTGGGGAGAGCCCTCTGTTGATAAAGCTCGTACCATACAAGCTGGATGACCTGAGTTTAGATCCCCTAATGTACAGAAAGCAGTTGCAGTAGTTTGTATCTGTAATCCTAGCATTCCTTTTTTTTAAAGATTTATTTATTTATTATATGTAAGTACTCCGTAGCTGTCTTCAGACACACCAGAAGAGGGCATCCGATCTCATTACAGATGGTTGTGAGCCACCATGTGGTTGCTGGGATTTGAACTCAGGACCTTCACAAGAGCAATCAGTGCTCTTAACCGCTGAGCCATCTCTTCTAGCATTCCTATAGCAAGATGCCTGAGGCTGGAGAACCTCCCAAAGTCAGTGGGCCAGCTAGCCTACATAAACACCGTAAAGAAGAGAAAACCCTGACTCCAGCAAGGTAGGCGTGGGGGACTAACATCTGGGCTGCCCTCTGATCTCTCTCCCCCAACAGGGAAGAAAGGCATTCAGAATATTTCTCACTGTAGCTGAGCCTGAGAAAAATATAGAAAAGTGAATTGCTGAGGAACGCGGTGCCTGTCGGGAAATGGGGAGGGAAACTTGGATATCATCTGCCCCTCGTGAGACTGACAAGGCAGCCAAGTGGAGTCAAGTTGAGCAGCTCCCACAAAAGCTGAGGCGATCAAGAGATCATCTACTGAAATCTATCCACCTCCCCTCCAGAGGAGCTCACTGCTCTTAGGGACTGAGCACATGGTGCTATGACAGAGAGTCCTGGGGTCCCTCCTGCTGGAGGTAAGCCAGACTGTCTAGCCTAAAGAATATTTAGGGCAGGTGTAACCAGATCTGCTTGCCCACACCTTACCAAGAAAGGGATGGAGAATGTTTGCCCAGACTGCTCACACTTCCTGGTGTGTCCCCTGCATGCACTGTATGGGAAATAGATACCACTGTAAACCCGAAGGCGTTTTATAATCAGCGTGTGTGGATTTCAGTGGGTTGGTCTACTTTCCTTATTCATGGCAGTAACTAGCAATGAAAACCAATTGCCTGCTCATACTGCTCCCAAAACACATACCTCCACTCCTAAACCGGGAGGAAGAGCTTCCGGAACCAGAGTCCAGCCCTGCCACTCCTTAGGGGTCAATAGCTTTAGCTCCCTAAGCTTCTACTTGCTTCTGTGAGAAGCAGAGAGAGGGGATAATGTATGCATTCCCAGCTGGTGCTAATCATGAACATACAAGGCTATCATCGTTTGTGGGAGTGCGATCCTATCTCTTCCATGAAGCTCTTCCTGCCTTCCATCATCCCCGCCCCAAACCTCAGCTCCTCTGGAACTTCACCCTCCCGACATGGAAATATCTCAATTGACTTGCTGTGTACTTTTCGAGGTATCAGCCCCTCACACATGCAGTGTTTCAGATCAGACCACCACATAGGTTCTAGGGTGTGCTCTTTGAGCTGGGGCCCTTAGCCTACAGCCACTTTCTGAAAAGGGCAGCATCTCCTTCCGGTCCTCTCATCTACCTGCCCTCTCCCAGGATAAGTGACAATTGGGGTCAGCCAATAGCAAAGGAGGGCTTGGTCTTGGGATCTTTGCTCCTTTCTTGCTTTGGAAGATGGGTCTCTGAGCTGAGCTGGGCTGCTTGCTGGCTTGGTGAAATTGTGTAGGACGAGACAGGTCATTTCAGAGGTGATAAGAGAGTCTCTAAAGAAAACAGGGAAAGCTCCGCTCTCCACAGCAGAGATGTTCCAGGGCCCCATTAAGCTCCCTTCCTCTCACAGCTGCTCAGCCCTCGTTAGCATGCAGGCCAGGAGGGCCTCTGGGAGCCACACTTAGGGATTATCTGGAGCTAAGGGTAATCCCAAAATTCATGAGCACAGGCTCCAGGAATAAAAAGAGATGGAAATGGGACAGGGAGTGGGATGGGACCCCGACTACCAGCCAGGCAGATAAAATCCCCATCCCTGAGAAAAGCTCTTCAGAGTTTGTAAGTCTCAGAAGAACTTTAACAAAGGATTGAGAGCAAGAAGTAACTTTGGCTCTGTGGGCTACTTCTGTTGATATTGGTTGCATTAGAAACTAAAGTGGAAGAATGCTACATTTGTTAACTTACCCTAAAAATCACACACAAAAAAGCCTGTTATAAAGTAGCATATATAGCATGTTGTAATGAAAAAAGGAACTATTTCCCATGGAGTAAGAGTCAGTGGGAACAGGCACATTGTTATTTAGTTGCAAATGTCTTCAATGTGTGGCTTAGGGACAGCAGATGCTGGTATCTGCTTCCACTATGGTTTGTTTGTTTGTTTGTTTGTTTGTTTGTTTGTTTGTTTTTCGAGACAGGGTTTCTCTGGGTAGCCCTGGCTGTCCTGGAGCTCACTTTGTAGACCAGGCTGGCCTCGAACTCAGAAATCTGCCTGCTTCTGCCTCCCAAGTGCTGGGATTAAAGGTGTGTGCCACCACTGCCCAGCCTGTAATAGTCTTTTGAGGGGTCATGGTTTTGTAGCTTCTGGAAAATGATGGTGTCTTCCTGAGCGGGTGGGGGTGAAATTACCTCTTAGTACTGAGATGAAAATAAATATGACCTCTGAGCCTCCAGAAGCACTTCAGTGACCCCTGGGGGTCTCCAAACCATACTTTTGTATGTACAGGTATGAATCTGGGACCAAACCCAGGGCCTTGTGTATGCTAGACAAGTACTCTACCTTGTTTTTATTTTTAAAGTTTAAAGTTGTTCATTTAATGTGTGTGTGTGTGTGTGTGTGTGTGTGTGTGTGTGTGTGTGTGTGTGTGTGGACTTGAGAATGGCTAAGTGACTCATCACTGAGTTGAGGCCCCCAGGCTCCTACTTCCTTCCCCTGCCCAGGCTGCCAAGTCTTCTTGTTTCTCCTTTGCACAGGTGGTGATGGAGGAAGGCTATAAAACATGAGGGGAGAGGAGAAAGGGGCAGGCTGCCATGGGGCCACAGAGCCCATATTCCTGCAAATAATGGAAAGTTTGGCCTTGGAGTCCTCTTCCCATGCTGTCTCTATTAACTGGGCTCCAGAGAGCTAACCCTTGACTGGCTTCAGACAGCTAAGCTGCAGGGGTCTCTCCCTACCTCTCCCTACCTCTCCCTCTCCCCATCTTATCCAGGAGTACACTTAGCTTCTCTGGGTCTCAGTTTAGTCACATGTAAATGGAGGGAGGCTGTATGCCCCAGAACCAGGCTCTATGAACAGCCTCTGCAGAGTCAGCTCTTGAAGGGTGTGGACTGCCGGCCTTGTCCTAGAACCTAGGAAGCTCACTCACAATGTCCCAGATGTTACACTCAGCCTGGGCCACAGAAGCAGATGACAGCAAAGATGTCTTTCTGTTCACTGTCCAACAGTGTGGGTTGAAGGGCACGAACAACCCTGAATCGTATCACTGGAAGATTCCAGAAGAACTTCTGCAGAACTTCTGCTGTCTTCTGATCAGTTTGGATCAATTTGTAAAGGTGGACTTCTACAACTTAGGGTTCATTCTTTGGTCTTTTTAAATCTCATCTTGATTTTTTTTTTGAGGCAAGATAATAATGGACCAATCTGATATGGGTGGCTTTGAAAGAGAAAGGGAGAGATGGATAGGAGGATAGGAGGAAGGGGATGTAAACGGGACAGCTGGACAAGAGCAATCTTGAAATTTGTACGTTGGCCAATCTCACACACAGTATGCTGAATGCCAGGGGAGGCTCTTTACAAGTCTTTGGTTGGCAGGCACATCTTCACTGAAGCGTTTGCTGTGTGTTCTACCGCACCGGCAATGTCCTCTCTGATTTTTTCCGCTGCATTCTAGAACAAGGACCTCAGAGATGTTCCAGCTCAAAATGCTCTCTCAAGATGAAGCCAGAAGTGTTCACATTTCTCAAAGGCGAAGAAGAAACCAATATCAGTGTAGCATCCCCTGGGCGGCTGTGTACCTTACATCTGCTGCTGTTTCTCTCCTCCAGGCTCCATCCCTGCGTTCCTAGAGTCGGGCAAAAAGCTCCAGGTGAAGAGAAGATTCAGTATGGGCCCTTTGCATCTTCAGCTACAAAATATATGAATGTTAGCAAAGGTGGCACCAGCAGAACACAAAAGAGCAAAAGAATACATTTAAGAACAATCAGATCAGGCAAGCAAGCAAGAGATGCTTAATGAGGTGGAAGCAAAGTGGGATGGGTGGAGCCTCCAAGGCTGGAGCCACTGCCTGCCAACCAGCTTCTTGTTGGAGTTTCAAGTCAGTGGACACTGCCATGAAGACTGGGGGACAAGATTCTCCTCGCAGGCGGGAGACAGACACTGAGTTTGGTGGGTTTATTATTGTTGTTTGGTTGGTTGGTTTGGTTTGGTAGGGGTGGTTGTTTGTTTTTTGTTTTTGTGGCTCTAGATAAGAAAGAAAGCATAAATACACAATCAGATGGGGGGGGGAGGGGAGAATAGGAGGGGTTATTGCTTTTCTGCTTTATTCTGGTTTTGGTTGGTTTTGTTTTTTGTTTCTCTGTGGTTTGCTGGGTGATTTAATAGTTTTCCAGCCCTAAACTTACTGACAAGGAAGCTTCAAACTTCCAAAGGACCTGCCACTAAAAGTCAGGTGGGAACAGAGGAAGGAGCCACAAGGGTGTTGGTAAGAACTTTTACTGTGGTAGTAAGATTTTTTTCTTCTTCTGAATGTTCCCTGTTATAAGCTCACTGGCCTCTACTTACCCCAAAGGATAGTGGGACTTGGATCAGAGGAGTCAGAGGAGGAGACAGGGTAGAGTTGAATGTGTGATCTAGTCTAGGTAGAAGCAGTGGCTTGAGTCTTGGTCATGAATAGGAGCCCAGACCAGGCCCAGGCCCATGTCACTGCACTAGAGCCACCTTGCTAGCAGACTCCATATTGGAACTGAATGGTTCTTTTTGCAAAGGAGTTTTGGGTCCAAGTAGAGCCACAACTGCTAGCGATGGAGCCAATTATCCATCAGCACCCACCTCTGCATGCGCCTGAAGAATCCTTCGGTGATTGTTACTTGGTATTTAGGAGCAGAGGTGAAGTCAAATATTGCCATGGGATGGGAAACAGACTTCTCTCACACTGCTGTGGAGGTGTGGAGTGGTAAGTTCTGGTGAGGTGATGTTGGTAGCTAATACAATGAAGACCTCAAATAGCTGTGTCTTCTTTGTCCCAACAACCACGTTATAATAAAATAGCACTTGGAAGTGAATGTCCAACAACATTTGAACTCTAAGGAAACTCTGGGTTGTTTTATTTGGGGGGGAGGGATGAGTTTTACTTCTGAGGGATGAATGTCCCTGGGGACTTGTAGGAATGTAGCTGTGAGTGGCCCACGGGTAGCTCTTCTGCAAGTCGGGTGAGTCCCAGTGGGTCCGATTCTCATCATTGAGCACAGCACAAGGCTGACTCGCCCTTCTGAGGGGTGACTGGGAGACACAATACAGAGGATGTGTGGCTCTTCCAGAGGGTCTGGTTCACTTCTAAAAGCCCTCAGGGCACAGTCAGGATCTCAGAGCCTATCTTAAGTTTTTCCAAAGGAGGGGAAATGTTCACCAAGGTAGGGGCCTCTAAGACCATCTATATCCCGGCCTTCGGGGTGATGGACAAATGGTATAAATGTCTACGTGGTTCTGATGTCATAGCAGAGAATAATTTCAAGCAGGAGCTAAGAGGCATTAAACCAACTTCTTGCAAAGGAGAAGAAAAATGTTTCACTCTCAGGAGCTCTCTTGGCTTCCCTTCCCCCATCAAGGAGCAGCTGAGGCAGAAGTCCTAACACGTGCCACTTCTTCAACTGGAAGTGGGGGGAAGAGAAGTCATGGGGAAAGAAACAGAGTTCCCTTCCCCGTTGCTGGCCATCTAGAGCCGTGGCTTCAGGAGTATCCTGGAACAAGGCCTCCTCCCTTTCTGAGACTCTGAAGTGTGTTGAATAGCCAGCAGCCCAAAGATCTTTCTTTTAAAAACAGTTTGTTTACTTTTATGTGTATTGGTGTCTTGCCTTTGTGAGTGTGTTGAATCTCCTGGAATTAGGGTTCCAGGCAGTTGTGAGCCGCAGTGTGGTACTGGGAGTTGAACCTGGGTCTTCTGGAAGAGCAGCCAGTGCTCTTAACTGCGGAGCCATCTCTCCAGACCCATCAATGGTCTCTTTGGCTGTGAGCCTTTCACAGCTGAGCCATTTCTTCAGCCCAGTCTCTGATCACTTGTCAAAGTCCATCTTTAAGAGGCTCTGGGCTAGCACCAATTCCTCTCATAGCCAGGCTCTGAACAGTTAACTCCAAATGCGTGGCTGGAGAACACAGCTGGCAGCTGATACTCTTTTCCCCCCAGTCTATGTCTGTTTTGTGTTCAACACTGATGGATGGAGGCCAGTCTAAGGCATGTGCACTAGAGAACAAAGAGTTGTGGAAGCAGCAGGCATCTCTTCAATGTCTGGCTAATGCTGTACCCAAGCTACCTAAACCCCCACCCCATACCACTCCCGCCAGGTATACTCAAGGCAGGAAGTGGTCAAGGAAATGAGCCCGATGGTCATGGGTCTTACATGTGTCATGGCCAATAAGCTCTGTGTTAGGTCCCAAAGAAACTCAGGACAAATGGCTACCTGAGGTGCCTCTTAATATATCAAATCAGTTGCTGCCCAGGCTCTCTCAGTGTCACAAGTACCTGTTACAGAGTCCTGGATCCTCTCAGCATGCCTTACTCCTATCTTCTCTCCTAAACCTCTCTAACCTCTGAGCTTCCCTTTCCATTCCCCATCTTCTCTTCCTACAGACTCCAGCCATTTCGGCCATGCACTGTCTTAGCTTCTTGTTCTCTTTGCCTTCTTGGTTTTCTGTTGTCCCCTTCTCTCTTCTCTTCCTTTCTTACCTCTATTTGGCTGGCCATGTTTCAGTCTGGATTCTTCCTGATGCCCCTGGCTGTCCTCTTCCTCAGATCTACCATAAAACTTTCTCCTTGACCACACATAGGAGCAGGCACGTCCTCATTTTCATTCTCGTTGGAGTCTGTTCTCCTCCTATATAGAGAAACCCCAGACAGTTCCCTAACACTCACCTGGGCACAGCCAAGATGAGGTCTGTCCTCCCTCTAGACAGAGGCAGACACATGGGGCAGCTTCCTCTCCCTCCAGCCGTGCCACCCTCTTGGAGGGAGAGGACTGGGGCTGGGCTTGGGACATAGCCTCTTTCCTCCAGATGGACCCTGACCTCCATCTTGAAGACCCCCCTGGCTCAGATGGCCACGGTTGAGAAGGCCCCTTTGAATTTCTCCCTCCTGCCTGCCAAATCAGCCCAGCCCATCTCTCCATCTCCATAGTTGGATGCTTCTGAGTTACGGAGAACTCCCTTAGCTTCCTGCCCTCAGCCCACTTGAAGCCTCTCTGTAGGACAGTTGTCCTTGATTGACCATCCTGCCACTCTTCCTGGAATGCTGCCAAGAGACAATGCTGAGCTCAGGCAGAAGAGGAGGAATTGGTCAGAGGACTAAAATGTCCCTAGGAGAGACAATTCTAAAGCCAAGGTCAAGTATTTTAAGTGACTTTGACATTCCTTCCTGTAGACAAGGAAGCAACATAAAAGACTGAATAAGGGTCCCTAAAATGCAGCCGGAGTGTTTCTCTTACTTTAAAGTTGGTCTTGGGTGCAAAATGTCTATAAATAACATATTTTGGGGTCTAGATCTCTTTCAGTGAACTGAATTTTGCCTGCCACCCTTCTGGAGAAGGCTTTGAGGACCCAGAAATGATCTCCCTTCTTCTCCTTGCCTCTCCACCTGTGGCTGGTGGGACCAGGGCTCTTGATTGCAGACAAGTTTATGAAAACGGAGCCATCCAGGTCCTTCTTTGTACAGATAAGCATTTGTTAGTGGGTATAGGAGACAGAGGCCTTTGAGAATGGAAGGAAGAACAAATGCCAGGGGAGCTCTAAGTCCAGTGCCAGGCAAAACCGCAGGGGAGATACTGGCCAAGGGAGGTAAAACAAGAAAACCTGCAGGATCGAGAAAGATGAGAATCAGAAGGGGAGAGGAGGAGGAGGAGGAGGAGGAGGAGGAGAAATGTGGAGGGACAGAAGAATGAGTTGGAGGGAAGAAGAAAGAGGCAGAGAGACTTTCCAACTCTCCTTTGTGCTCCTGAGTGCCTGCCTGGCCTCCCAAGAGTCTTCATTTCCATTTCTGTGACCAGCCTCCGCATCTCTTTGATGAGGCATTTGTCTCCTAACCACTGAGTTCTGTAACAGATGTGAGGTCATCCTTGTGCAAGATGGGAAGTTTGAAAGAGTTGGGGGTCACCATTGGATGACCCACACAGCGTGAGACAGGCGTGGAGGGACGGAGCCAGGTGAGGGGCTAAGACTCAGAAGTAGGTAACACCATGGGTGCCTGGGGGGGGGGAGTGATTGTCTGAAAGGAGTTGTCAGGGAGCTGGGGGGGAGGGTCAGGGGTGCAGAAAGGGACAGAAAGGGAGTGAGAAGCTAGTCCTGTCAAAACAGGTTTCTCATGGTACTTGGCAGGGACTTCTGGATCTCATCACAGAATCTGGGGGCAAGATCTGAGGACTTAGGGTGTGCGGTGAGGAGAACTTATCCTTAGGTGTTTGTGCAGAAAAAAAGACATGTAACAACAACAGCAACACATCTCTGTGTATTCAAAGGACCCACATACCCTGATTCATCATATACAAA